>NC_044981.1:26294220-26351720 GCF_008728515.1 Papio anubis
GGGACAGAAGGTGGGCTGATACAAAATTTTTTGTCAGGAATTGTCATTGGTTTACAGAAATAGCATTAATCAGTTATTGGCTATACATTGTAAAGCTACGGGGTGTGGGTTACAGTGTAGGATGTGGCATTATTTGGTAAACTTATAGCTACTTATAAAAACAAGCAGTATCTAGAGATGAATATATATCTCAAAGAGGGGAGTAGGTTGTGATTGTTGTCTCATTTTAGTGTTGCTGTGGGCCTGATCATTTAAAACGACTCCCATTGCTCAGATGAAAGTTATTTTCCTGGCCTGGTGTGGTACCTCACGTCTGGTAGCGCCAGCACTTTTGGAGGCCAAGGTGAGAGGATCCCTTGAGCACAAGAGTTTGAGACTAGCCTGAGCAACATAGTGAGGCCTCGTCTCTACAAAAAAAAAAAAAAAGTTATCTTTTCTCAGTCTTATCTCACTTGTGAGTTCTTCCCCATCCACCCTTTTAAAATTACAGCTGTCTACCACATTCCCTCCCATCCTCTGGCAGTCATTCCCTTTATCATTTTAACTTTTTTACATCTTCTTTACCTGAGAATATACTAAACTTTTCTTTTTCTTTTATTTTTTTGAGACACAGAGTCTCACTCTGTCACCCAGGCTGGAGTACAGTGGTATGATCTTGGCTCACTGCAACCTCCACCTCCCAGGTACAAACGATTCTCATGCCTCGGCCTCCAGAGAAGCTGGGACTACAGGCACATGCAACCACATATGGCTAATTTTGGGGGGTTTTAGTAGAAATGGAGTTTCGCCATGTTGGTCAAACTGGTCTCGAACTCCTGACCTCAAGTGATCTGCCCACCTGGGCTTCACAGGCCATAGATTTTGTGTAACTTGTGTTTGTTTTTCCCAGATGCATCTTCAACCTTGGCAAAAATAAACCTGTGAATTTTTAGTTTACACTATCAGGGAGTGCAAAAGAAGTATGGAGAAGAGCTTTCACTCTTAAGAGCCTGGTGATGTACCAGAAGAATCTTAAAGCAATATGCTTTATCTATGTGTTTGCTATCCCCAACATTGCCACCCCTGGAGACTCAAAGTACTTTTCCTTCATCTTCTAAATTCTCTAAAATTTTACTGTTCTTTGTGGAAGACACTACACAAAAGCTGGAATTCAAAGCCACCTCAATGTGTACTCATTCCCTGGGTGTCATTCATGTATATGTAATATATATGTTAATACACTTCTGCTTGTTTTTCATTTGTTAATCTGTCTTTTGTTACATGGTTTGTTTCAACTAACAACCTATGTGGGGGGTGGGAGTTGAAGGGAAAATTATTCTGCCTTTTCTCCACCTTCATCTCCTATTGTCCCCTGCTCATTCCCCATGGTCACCATGGTACCTCAGCAGTCTCCCTCCTCTTCTGCCTGAACACATCCACACAAGTTGCTTCCTCACCTCTTTCAGCTCTTCGCTGAAATACTATCTTCTTAGTAGGGTCTTCATTAGTTGCCTTATCTAAATTTCAGCTTCCCATGACACTCTTTAGTCTTGCTTTATTTTTTTTTCCTTCTCACCATCTAACATATTACATATGTTTACCTATCTAGCTTATTTTCTGTCTATTCCAGACTCAAATGTAAATTCCATGAGAGCAAAAATTTTGTGTTTTGTTCTCTGGGTGTATTTCCAACGCACAGACCAGCATCTGGTACATTGTAAATTCTCAACCAGTGTTATTTGCAGTAAATAAAAATCAATGTTAAAGAAATATGTCATCCAAAATGGATCATATTAAATTTTTAAAAAAGAAATACTATTTGTTATATAAGTAACGATGGCATCGTAATTTATTTTGTTATTTTTCAGATGGAGTCTCGGTCTGTCACCAGGCTGGAGTGCAGTAGCATGATCTCGGCTCACTACAACCTCTACCTCACAAGTTCAAGAGATTCTCCTACCTCAACCTCCCGAGTAGCTGGGATTACAGGCGTGCACCACCAGGCCTGGTCCAGCTAATTTTTATATTTTTAGTAGAGATGGGGTTTCACCAAGTTGGCCAAGTTTGTCAAGAACTCCTAACCTCACGTGATCCACCCACATCGGCCTGCCAGACTGCTGGGATTACAGGCGTGAGCCAAGGCACCTGGCCCATTATAAGGTGTTAAATAGCAGATGACATATATAAAATAGATGAAATGATGTTGAAATTGCCATTGCAAAATTGTAACTGAGACAGTCAAAGTGATCTGACCTAAGCAACTCCATCTTGCTTCTAACCTTCAAGCTGTCTTTGTTCATTCCTGGGTGTAGGCTGAACTACCTTTGGGAGGAACTTAGTTTATAGTTTAAAACTAATATGATAACAGCACTTTCCCAAAACAAACCTCCTTGCCTGGGGACTAGACTGCCTTTGTAGATAGAACTAACTAATTACTCACAAGATTAGAAATTACGGTTTAGGGGCTTGTCGTAATGGCTCACGCCTGTAATCCCAGCATTTTGGGAGGCAAAGGCAGGCAGATCACTTGAGGTCAGGAGTTCGAGACCAACCTGGCCAATATGATGAAACCCCGTCTCTACTAAAAATACAAAAATTAGCTAGGCATGGTGGCACACACCTGTAATCCCAGCTGCTTGGGAGGCTGAACAAGAGAATCGCTCGAACCTGGGAGGTGGAGGTTGCAGTCTCCATCCTGGGCGACGCAGTGAGACTCTGTCTCAAAGGAAAAAAAAAAAAAACAAACACACATTATAGTTTAGGAGTCCTGCAGCTGGAACCTATAAGATTCTGACCCTACCTAAACTGCTCCTAAGATCAGTGCTTGAGATATTTTGCAGACCTGATGCTGGTACCACCCAGATTCGTAAACTGACTCATCTGATCTCCTGGCCTCCACCCAGAAACTGACTCAGCCCAAGGAAACAGCTTCGACTCCCTGTAATGACATCTCTGACCTAACCAATCAGGACTCCTGGTTCACCGGCTTCCCCCACCCAGAATGCTGGGGAGACTGATTTGAGTAACAATAAAACTAGGGTCTCCCGCAGCTGGCTCTGAATTACTTTCTCTATTGCAATTCCCTGACTAGATAACTCAGCTTTGTCTAGGCAGCAGGCAAGGTGAACCCATGAGGCGGTTTCATTATTTGCTTTACAAAAATCAATAGATAAAACACACTTAAGCCAATGTTTTTATTGAAGCTGGATGAGAGGAACATAGGTTTTATTAAACTATTATCTCCTTTCCCATATATTCTGGAATGTCAAGTAAGTTTTTAAAATAAAAACAATATGTGAAAAAAAAATGACAAGTTGCTAAATTAATAAAGGTCATAAAGGAGGATCTGCTGAATACCCAAATAGGGCCTTGTGCTAATCTGTAAAGGAAGGGTTCTATATGCAAACAGATACCTTGGTTGTATGCCAAGCAGCCCAAGATGGTATGTGTTCCTCCTTGTAACATCCCTAAAAACTTGATACTTTCACTGAAAGGACCTTGGTGGCTCAAAAAAAAAAAAAAAAAAAAAAAAACCTTACGTTAGTGTTGCCCTAAGAAATTCTTATAAAAGTCAGGTGTTGAAAGATAGTCAAGCAAGCCAGAAAGTCTTTAGAGACCAGTATATTCTGAGGGCAAACCACAAGGAAACAGATTCAATTAGAAAACTGTGCTAAGTCTGGAGTCAAACCAGAGCTAATGAGAGTGTTAAAATTTATGTAGCAAGGAGTCTCAGCCCCAGCTGTTTGTTAGAAGCACCTGAATATTAATAATTACCATTCCCTGGGCCCACTCTACAGACTGCTATTAGTCTCATTGAACACCAGGTAAAGATTTTTCTAAAGCCTTCCCATGTGACTGTAATGTTACATTGAGAAAACTGATCCGTAAAGAAATCAAACTATTTTAGGGGATTGTTCTGTGCACTTGCTTTATAGAGAACATTTCATAGAATATTTCATTCTGTAAAATAAACATGCATTTTGCAAAAGCTCACTCCTTGTAACAGTTCACAGGCAGGATGCCTTTATTGATTAGACCAAAACCAACAACCTAGGCTTTCTAAATCAGTGTTCATGACAATCATCTGAGGTATATACAGATTGACTCCAGCCCTAGATGGGGATTGAAACAAGCTTCTAACAAGTTCCCAGGTAATGCCCACGCTGCCAGTAATGTAGAAGCCAATCTGGCTTTGGTTTCTGCCACCAATTTCTGATATTGAATCAACTATCGGTCAAAAATGGATCATTTCACAGAAAAGACCAAGAACTGTTTAAAAAAAAAAAAAGTGGGGCGGGGGATTGTAGAAACAGCTTACTTCAGACAAGAAAAAGCAGCAACCAAGGACATCTGTACCTATTCTCAACTGCCAATGCTCATTAACTGTAAGGTTTTAAAAGGGATTAACTACAAATACACTACGGAAAAAAAACCCTTCTATAATGAGTATAAGTAGACAACGCAACTAACGCTTGAGACAAACCATGTATAACATGAACCCAGATGGCCCCTTCCACTACCAAATCGAAGCACCAAACCCCTAATAGCCAGCAAAAGATTAAAAATTTAAATTTAAGTTTAAAAAAAAAGGACGTTGACAATCTGGCATGTTCGGGAGAAAGCACGGGAATATAGCAAGCTTACCATTAACTTTAGCCAATCAAATGAGGACTTAAGTACTACCACCAACGTTCAGTTTCAAAGATTCGATTAGTCAATCACAGCTATTTTCGGGTGAAAGTAGGCGGCTCTTAAAAGAGCCTTTGGGTTGGAGAGAATTATTACCCAGAAACGTCTACGCTCTCTCCCCACGAATGCGGCGAGCGAGCTGAATGTCCTTGGGCATGATAGTCACTCGCTTAGCATGGATGGCACACAGGTTGGTGTCCTCAAAGAGCCCCACCAAATAGGCTTCGCAGGCCTCCTGCAGGGCCATCACCGCGGAACTCTGAAAGCGAAGATCCGTCTTGAAGTCCTGAGCGATTTCTCGCACCAGGCGCTGGAAAGGCAACTTTCGGATCAGCAGCTCAGTCGACTTCTGGTAGCGGCGAATCTCGCGCAGAGCCACGGTGCCGGGACGATAGCGGTGAGGCTTCTTCACGCCGCCGGTGGCCGGCGCGCTTTTCCGAGCCGCCTTAGTGGCCAGCTGCTTGCGTGGTGCTTTGCCACCGGTGGACTTGCGTGCAGTCTGCTTGGTGCGGGCCATCTCAGATTAACTGGAAGAAAACCTCAGCCGCTTGGCAGAGTGGCGACTGCCCTTATATATACTCAGAAACATTCTAATTGGCCTTGTTGATTTTCAAAAGTCCCGCGCAACAAAACCATTGGCTGAAGAGTCTAACGATGTGATTGGTGAATTACTGGAAAGTCTGATTGGATAAATCACTTCATTTTTTAATCCTCTCTTCTCTGTTAGTATGCGATCCAAGAGCGTTAATTTCCTAAAATTCTAATTCTGCGCTTTTCAAGCTGTAGTCCGTAAACGACTACTTTAAGACTTTGGAAGACGTTAATTCTCATTCAGTAGATGTGTTGTGGGGCCAGATTCGGAGGACCACGTTTTGAGAAGTTTATCTGTGGTTTTCCGGAGTAACTTGAACTGCCGCTAGCTAGAAACCTTTGACCATAAGGCAGGATTCCTGGGTGGTGTACCTGGGAAATCACAAGCCAAGAAGTCACCGACATAAAATAGTGAGCAACAAATGCTAACTGAATTGTATTTTGTCCCAAATGGTGTTTTGCTTCGGTTGAGAATTTTTAAAGGATAGACTAACTAGGTTTTCCAACGACTCTCATTTACTTTTTATTGGGTCCTATTGATATTCCAGGCTACCATCCCCACTAGCCTCTTCTGCAGGGTAACTTGAACATTGGAGTGGCCCTGTCCATGTAAACTTTACACAGTTTTGCAAACATTATTGAACTTGCTTCTTCCCGAATACATTAGAGCACTTACTTGCGATATTAGACATTTTCTCATTAGTCCTGTTCGCCTAGTCAGTCACTTGTATAGACAGGGCCACAGTACGGCCTGAATATTGGGCAGGACACCGCCCTGCGCGATAGTAACTTTGCCCAGCAGCTTGTTGAGCTTCTCGTGGTGGATGGCCAGCTGCAGGCGTCGGGGAATGACGCAGGTCTTCTGTCGCGGGCCGCGTTGCCCGCCAACTCCAGGATCTTGGCGGTCAGGTACTCCAGCACCGCCGCCAGGTACACGCGCGCTGGCCCCCACCCGCTCGGCGTAGTTGCCCTTGCGGAGCAGGCGGTGCCCTCGGCCCACAGAAAACTGGAGACCAGCCCTGGAAGAGTGCGTTTGAGCCTTGGCGCCAGCTTTGCTGCCCTGCTTTCCACATCCAGACGCAGTGAAGTATTTAAATAATTGTTTAGAAGAAGGAAAGTGACTGGTTCTAGTAAAACGCAACCAGCTAAACTACTATAATCTATATTCGGTAAAGTGGCCTGTGCTATCTCCTGAACGCAGATTTCAGCCAATCGAAAAGCAGGTGTTTAAAAAAAGTAAAAAAAAACAACTTCTGACTTACATAATTATAGTTGAAAGGTCAAATTATGAGGTTGAGCTTCTGGGAGAGCCAATGAGATTTAGGAATTTAGAAATGGCCTATCGTATAGTCAGACATTAAAAGAACCAATCAGAAACCGAAACTCAGCAAGCCTCATTTGCATATACACGGAATAAATAACGAGGGCGTTTGGGCTCGCCAGCATTTCCCTGTGGTCGTTTGACGGTGTCACTTCGGCTGCGAACATGCCAGAACCAGCTAAGTCAGCCCCTGCCCCGAAGAAGGGCTCGAAGAAGGCGGTGACCAAGGCACAGAAGAAGGACGGCAAGAAGCGCAAGCGCAGCCGTAAGGAGAGTTATTCCGTGTACGTGTACAAGGTGCTGAAGCAGGTCCATCCCGACACCGGCATCTCGTCCAAGGCTATGGGTATCATGAACTCCTTCGTCAACGACATTTTTGAGCGTATCGCAGGCGAGGCTTCCCGCCTGGCGCATTACAACAAGCGCTCGACTATCACTTCCAGGGAGATCCAAACGGCCGTGCGCCTGCTGCTCCCCGGGGAGCTGGCCAAACACGCGGTGTCCGAGGGCACCAAGGCTGTCACCAAGTACACCAGCTCCAAGTAAATAGTTACCTCAGTAAGAGCGCCAACGACCCAAAGGCTCTTTTAAGAGCCACCCATGTTGTCGTTTAAAGATCTGTAATTTTCCAGAGTTGGCAAGGTAAAATGGCTAAGCAACACATGGGATAGTAAGGGCTTACTAAAACGTCCAAGTTCGGCCGCGCGCAGTGGCTCACGCCTGTAATCCCAGCACTTTTGGAGGCCGAGGAGGGCGGATCACATGAGGTGAGGAGTTCGAGACCAGCCTAGCCAACATGGTGAAACCCCGTTTCTGCTAAAATATACAAAAATTAGCCGGGAATGGTGGCAGACTTAATCCCAGGTACTTGGGAGGCAGTCAGAAGAATCGTTTGAGCCCGGGAGGCGGAGGTTGCAGTGAGCCGAGATCGAGCCGTTGTACTCAAACCTGGGGTATAAGAGCGAGACTGCCCTCAAAAAGTCCAGGTTCGTTGTTTTTTCCCCTATAGATTGTAAGCGTCACCAAGGAGTAAGTGCGTATGCAGCTTAATATGAGACATTTCACTCAGCAGCTAAGGAAAAATCGTGTTCTAGATTGATCCCCACTTTTCTTCCCGCACACCACCACCTTAAAGCTATGTTTTCGCTTTTAGTTTCACTTTAACATCCTATTGCCCTTGACTTGGAGTAGCCGGGTGGAAATCAAGTTTGGGGTAGTATTAAATCTAAAATAAGCTCTGAGAAAGCGAAATTCGTCTTGTAGTTCGTTATTAACTTGTAAATGATTGGAGCGGCATTTGACGGAGGAAATCACCTCTGTTGGTTGCATTTCTAAACCATGGCAGATCGCTACCAGACGTTCTCATTATCCCCCTTCCAACTCTACTAATTTCTTTACAAATTTTACTGAGTTTATAATTAATGGATTACTTCACGTAGCTATATATATTACCTCTTGGCAAGATCAGGAACTCTACCATCTTCCTAGCTGAACATATTGAGGTTTAAGAGAAAGAACAGGCAACAGGATAGCCTGAAGTTGGAGCAAAGAAATGAAAATTCCCGGTGCTACATTCATATGCTTTATCTGTAAGCCTTTTTAAGGCTCCAAGGACTGTGTTCTCCCTCAACCACCTCCTCCGTGTCCTGGAACGACTTTGTCCACAGCTACTTCCTTTCCTGAAATTTCATTTTAAGAGAGGAGGGTTACAAGGAATTAACATTTGTGTGGTAGTCCTTAGAATGCATTCATTCATTGATTTTTTTTTTTTCCTACAGTCAGCTGTGAAATGGAATCTCCTCTTTTACAGGTGGATGACTTCAAGAATTTAGGTTAAGTAACTAGCCCCTTACACATAAATAAAACTGAGATTTGAAGCTACTCTATCTGATTGTAAGGATTACTTCCCACTATTCGTTAGAGAACATCCCAAGCAGAAGCCTAGTTGCTGTCACAGAAGTCAGGAAATTTAGGCTCAATCAATAAAAGAAAACTCGTCAGGAGATACACATATTCTTTGTCACACAGCAAAGTCCTTACACCAGGAAAAGTTTCTTTTAAAAATAAAATAATATTAATGGTGACCTTTGGACCCTAAAGATCACCTGGCAGCAAGTTTAACTTTTCTGAGCACTATACTCTGGAGGGGAAACCTTGGGCATTGTCAGTGTAAATGTGAGCTCTAAAAATCTTATTTTCTATTTATTACCTACATGTCATTATTTTCTATTTATTACCCACATAGCAGCTTACTGTGAACATTAAGTGACCAAAATTTGTTTTTGTTTTAATTTTTTGTTTTGAGACAGGGTCTCACTTTGTCATCCAGACTGAAGTGTAGTGACACAACCACATGCTCACTGCATTCAACCTCCCTGGCTAGTGTTCCCACCTGTCTCCCAAGGAGCTGGCACTACAGGCATGCACCATCACACCCGCTTAATTTTTATTATTATTTTGTTTTTATGATTTTTGTAGAGCCAGGGTCCCACTGTGTTGCCCAGGCTAGTCTCAAAGTAAATTTGTAATGGAATTTGTGAAAAAACTTCTCTAAGCTCCATATATAACTAAGGCATTCATTTCTTGCTCTCCAAAGCTAATTTCAATTAAATTATATATTCGTGAAATATTCAAGCATGGATTAAGGGGGACATCACTCAGGAAGTGATAGTCCTGATTGCCTGTTTCAATCCTAAGTTTGGGCAATTTATCTAATTCCTCTGTAAGCACTTCCTTACCTGTTTATTCCAAACAGGAATAATAATTAGTAACTACTGCATGACACTGCTGGAGTAACAAATAAAAGGACACAGCTAAAGCACTTAGGACCGTGTCTGCACAGAGGATGACCCCCTAAATATTAACTGTGGCTAAAGCCTCTGGTTGAAATGATAGAGAAGGTGCCTTTCATCCTGCCCACAATGAAAGCCAAGAGTCCTGAGGCCTGGAATAATTAGCGTTTGATGTGAAAAGGGCTTCTTTGTCTGGCAGTGTAAATAATACTCTTTGAACAGTTCAATCCCCTCTTTAAAGCCATTGCTTTCCTCTGAAGCATTTTGAAGACATCCTACCGCCTGTGGCTGTTTGATTTCCCTATCGTTGCTTGCCAATTCAAGCAACATGTGTCATATTTTCCAGGGACTGTCTCATGCCCTCAGTAGAACTAGGGGTGCCTCATTTAATGGTCAGATGTGTTGAGTTGTAAGGAAGGAAACCTAGAGATTCACGTAAGAATTGCTTAGTACTTTTTTACTCCTTTTTTCTTCCCAAGTTTCCTATTAACTTTGCTAACCTTGCTACATTTATTTTGCATCCATTTGTTGACTAGGTTTCCCTCATATACCTCCAAATCACAGCCATGTTTTTAGATGAACTTCTGCACCTTGATAAGTATGTTCTTTAATTGGAATGTGGGAAATTGGCTGGCTGATGAGGGCCACACTTTCCTGAATCCATTGTATCCTTGAGACATAGGTCACTTCAAAGGAAACTGATTGGTGTAAATTCCTGGCCTGAAAAGCTGAAGAACACCACCTCACCACTAAAGAAGTAACATCATTTTTAGGCTCTGATTTGAGTAGCTGCTACCACTGTATTTGTCACTCCTGCAGTAAATAATTTCTGAAAAGAACCAAGAAGTTACTATCTCCCAACTACCCTCAGCAGTGTATATTATATCTTGATGGCATTCAGAACATACTATCCCAAAATATGGCCCCTTAACATACTGAATATTTTAAGGTGAAAGAATTTGAGAAGCATCATCGGCAGTAAGATCTCTCTGATATTTCCCAACTCTTCTCCCCTGAAGCAGGTCATAGGACCCTCATATGAGTCCTGCAGAGTCTGAGAGAAATCTGAACAAAAAGACCTTGCTAGGTTTCTGTTTCAACCTTAGCTCACAGTCTTCTTTTTGTCCTATTATATTTCTGCATGACTCTCCACTCTTCATCAAACCTAGTGTAAAAATACTCAGGTTTACCCCTTCTCTAGGTTTTCATTTCCTTATGAAGGCTCCCATGTCATGTGAAATTTATATTAAATAAATGTTGCATTAGTCCACTCTCACACTGCTATAAATAAATAACTGAGACTGGGTAATTATAAAGAGAAGAGGTTTCATTGGCTCATAAAACCGCAGGCTGTACAGGAAGCATAGCAGCTTCTGCTTCTGGGGAGGCCTCAGGGAGCTTTTACTCATGGCAGAAGGCAAATGGGAAACAAGGCATCTTACGTGGTGGTGCAGAAGCAAGGGGGAGAGAAGGTGGAGGTACCATACTGTTAAACAACCAGGTGACAAAACTCGCTATCCCAACAGCTCCAAGGGGGTGGTGTTAAACCTTGAGAAACCACCCCTGTGGTCCAATGACCTCCCACCAGACCCCACCTTCAACACTGGGGATTGCAACTGAACGTGAGATTTGGGTGGGAACACAGATCCAAACCGCATCAAATGTATATGCTTTTCTCTCGTTGATCTGTCTTTTGTTACAGGGCCCCAGCCAATGAATTTCAGATGGGTAGAAGGGAAAGCTGTTTTCTTCCCTACAGCACACAGTAGGTGTGGGCGGGCATCTGTGTTCTGTATGTCTGTTTTTCTAGGATAGAGAAGCAGACATAACATTGAAAAAATACAGAGAAAAATAATCCCAGAATGAAAATGTTTGAGATGTGTATTCCTTTGCTAGGGCTGCCATAACAAAGTACCAGACTGGGTGACTTCAACATTTATTTTTTTCACGATTCTGGAGGCTACAATTCTTAAGATTAACCCTGTGAGCAGGGTCGATTTCTTCTGAGGTCTCTCTCCATGGTGTGTCGATAACTGTCTTCTCCCTGTGTCTTCACATTATCTTTTCTCCGTGTGTGTGTCCAGTCTTCTTTACTTATAAGGACACCAGTCAGATTGGATTCAGACCCACCTCAATAACTTCATTTTGTATCTTTAACAACCCTAACTCTACATGCAGTCATATTTTCAAGGACTTCAACATATGCAGCAGGGAAGAGGGTAAATCAGTCCATAACAAGAAGCACAGTAATTAGTTTTCCAAATACTATATGAACTAAGTATTCCACAGGTGGCTCAAACCCAGCAGGACCAAGCCTGGCCTCATTATCCTCACAGCTCTGCTTATCCAAGTTTGAAATTTGGTCCTCATCCTAGATTACCACCATTCATTTTCATCATATATTTAAAAATATACAAATTCCTGTTCTATTCATTCTATTTTAACATCATATTTTTGTTTATCATGGCTAAAAATTGGAAATATAAATGTTGAAGAGCAGGAGTTTCACTAAAAATAGGTTTTATCAGGCCCGGCACAGTAGCTCACGCCAGCACTTTGGGAGGCCGAGGTAGGCAGATCACTTGAGCCCAAGAGTTTGAGACAGCCTGGGCAATATGGTTAAACCCCATCTCTACAGAAAATACAAAAATTACTCCGGTGTGGTGGTGTGCACCTGTAGTCCCAGCTACTCAGGAGACTGAGGTAGGAGGATCGCTTTAGCCTGGGAGGCAGAGGTTGCAGTGAGCCATGATCCTGTTAGGGCACTCCAGCCTGAGCAACAGAGAGAGATTGTCTTAAAAGAAGAAAAAGACAGGAAAAAAAAGGTTTATGCATAATGACATACTGTGCAGCTGTTAAAACTAATGTCAAAAAAATAAACATAAAATATGCTTGAAGGACAGTACTTTGGGAAAGGTGCCAAATCATATATTCTCATTTATATTAATATATCATATACCTGTGTAGTATAGTTACAGGATAAAAAACTGACTAGAAGGCTCAATGCCAAAATGTTAACAATTCTGTTGCATTCTTTGGGATGAAAGGATCAGCTCCTCTGGAGAGAACTTTCTATCTGGCTGTCTCTAAAACTCCCAATTGTGTGATTAAGAAAAGAAGTTCTTGGGTCAGCGCTGGCTCAAGCCTGTGGTCCCAGCACTTTGGGAGGTCGAGACGGGCGATCACTTAGGTCGTGATATCAGACCGCCTGGATAACACGGGTGAAACCTCGGCCTCTACTAAAAAATACAAAAACCAGCCGGGCTTAGGTGGCTGGCTTCGTAGTCCCAGCTACTCGGGAGGCTGAGGCAGGAGAACGCAGAACGCTGGAGGCTGGAGCTTGCAGTGGCTGAGATCCGCCACTGCACCTCCTGTGCCTGGCGACAGAGCTGACCGGCCTCAAAAAAAAAAAAAAAAAAGAAAAAAGAAGTTCTCCATGAAGCCCTTTCCTTTTCCAAGTTTCCCCATTCTGTGTTAAGAAAAATAAAAGTAATTTTTTTTTTCTACTGCCTCCATATTTGCAGAAAAAAATAATTAATTGAACATATAATTATTGAATACCAACTATGTACACAGTATTATTCTAGGTTTGGTATATAAAATATGAATAAGATAATTTTAAGATTCAATTCCTTACTAAGGAAATTGAAAAACAACGCAAGAGAAAAGTATCCTAGTATTAAAGGATAGAGTAAGATTAGTGAACCACTTAATCCATGTTACTCTATGTTTTTGTTTATAAAATAATGCACTAGTGACCTCAAAGAGATCAAATGGAAAGTTTTCAAGCAAAACTTAAAAATATTACCGCTGTAAAGACCAGAAAAGCATATGAATTTTAATGTTAAGAAAGCAACATTGTAAGGCAATGGTTACCCTCCAGGGGAAGTAGTGGGAGGGATGAGTATAGGAGAGAGATGTTATTTGTAATATTTGTTATACCTGGTTAAAACGGGTTCAAGCATGGTCATTACATTATCCTTATAACTTGTATATGGATTTAATACTTTTTTTTTTTTTTTTTTCAGACGGAGACTTGCTCTGCCACCCAGGCTGGAGGTCAAGAATCTCGGGTTCATCAAGCAACCTCCTTCCTGGGTTCAAGCAATTCTCCTCACTCCTCAGCCTCCAGAGTACCTGGGACTACAGCACCACCACCATGCCCAGCTAATTTTGTATTTTTGGTAGACATGGGGTTTCGTACTATGTTGGGCTAAGCTGGTCTTGTCTCCTGACCTCGGGTGATCCACCTGCCTCAGCCTCCGAGAGTCTCTAGGCATTACAGGCATGCACTACAGCACCTGGCCTTTACTTTTTTTTTTTTTTTTTTTTTTTTTGAGACAGGAGGTGGCTGGTTTCAAACCCCAGAAATCTCGTGAGCTTGGGAGAGATCGGTGGGATCCCCAGGTCAGGAGATCGGCATCATCCTTAGCTGGACATAGAAACTGTTCTCTACTAAAATGGCTGGGAAAATTGAAGCCGTGGTGTATGGCTCGTGTCCCAGCTACTAGAGCAGCCAGGTGGTGAGCAGTGAGCTGGGATCTGGCTGCCCAGTCTGGCGACAGAGAGACTCAAGCTTTCAAAAAAAAAAAAAAGAAACAGGAGTCTCTGCTCTTGTCACCCAGGTTGGAGTGGCGCCATCTCAGCTCACTGCAAGCTCATTCCCGGTTCACAATGACTCACCAAGCCTCTGTAGCTGGGACTACAGGCGCCTGCCATGGCACCCAGCTAATGTTTTGTATTTTTTGTAGAGACGGGGTTTCACCAGATCTCCATCTCCTGACCTCGATCCCACCCCAGCCCCAGCCTGGGATTACAGGCATGAGCCACTGCACCCGGCCTACATTCTTTATATGTATCTAGAATTATAAATTTTGAAGCAAATAAAGTAACAACAATGAACAAATGTATTCATGGAAAAGTCATCTCGCCTTCCATAAAAACAAAACCTCCATAAATATTGCTTGTATTAGAAATTTGGTTATAAAAAAGGCAATCTCTCCAAAAGTCTAGATGCTCAAAAGACCAGGCACTTTACGAAAATCACTGCTAATATACAAGACTTGCTGTGTAAAAGACAGTTCTTGAAATACCTTCCTTTTCTGCCAGAAGGCCATAACCTAACATGTATACTAAGGTATTTCATTTTATCAACTGTAAATTAATTTAGATTTATATTCATTTTATTTATATTCATCTAGGTATTTAAGATAAACACATAATTTGAGTCTAATATGCTCAGCGTAAGAACTAGTTTTGTGAAAGGTGTTAGAATTGTGACATAATCAGAAGCAAAGCAGGGAGGGGAGATTTTGTATGGTTCCCTGCTGTCCAGAAAAAAGTTCACATTCGTGTCATTGGCCTAACAGCCAGGAACTATCACTTCTGATACTGACTTGAATTACACTCATCTGACATTCCATATAATACTCCATTCCTGCTTTCCTTTTCATAAGCATATGTTTTCACTCTCCAAATAGACTGCAGGATCATTAGTAGCAGGGAAAAATATAGTGGGAAGGCCGTGGGGAAGGGAGCAGGATTGTAATGCCAGTGGGGTCACAACACAGAAGGTGTCACTTGAAAGAAGTGAGGCAGCAACACTTAAATCTAGAAGCTGAATTGCCCACACAAAGGGAACTGTCAGTATATAGTCCCTGAAAGAGATACATACTTCCAGCAAGTTCGAGAGGCTAGCGGAGCTGGGCAAGGAAGGAGAGGAGGAGTAGTGGGATTTGAGGCCAAAGAGATAACAACAGCCAGAGTGGGGACTTGCAAGGTACTGAAAGGACTCTGGGTTTTCCTTTTAGTGAAATGAGAGCCATTGGAGGATTTTCAGCAGAAGAGTGACCTGATTTTACTCACCCTTTACTGGAAATCTATGGAACAGAACTAGGCAATGAGGGTGCTACAACAATAAAGGTGAGCGTTGGCAGTGGTTTGACCAGAAGTAGGAATGAGAAACAGTTGGATTCTGTTTTCAAAGAGCTCATAGAACTTACTGATGGATTGTTATGTAGGATGTGAAAGGAAACGACAGAAATGACTCCAGCTAAAACAGTAAAATGCTGTTCACTAATTTCAAGATGATGGGAGAAGCTGTTTTGCAGAGATAATGAAAGAAATTGAAGCTTATTTAAGTTTGAAGTGCATATTTATTGGACTTTCAAGTTGAGATGTCAAGTAGCAGGGTCTCTAGAATATGGAATACAAGGCTGTGGGCTACTGACTTAACATCCACAATATGAACATATGGGCAGCATCTCCACAGCAACAAACATCAGTTCAAAATAATCAGACAGATTTTCATCCTCCACGTCCATCTTCTCAGATCCATCAGGAGCCACAGAACTAAGGGAAGAAAAAAGGCAGCATCAAATATAGAGCTGTCAAGCTGAGTTCCACAAATACGTTTCAGGAGGCCTGAGAACTCCTGGAATTGCAAGCAAAATATATGGGGAAAGTGGGCACATTTTGAAAAAGGTATGAATATCTATCACTGGGTCTCCAAAGTAACCCCCTTCATGGTTCTAACTTTAACAGGTTATTTGAATGAAAATTGCCATATTATTGCATACCCTTATTACCAAGGGCATTTTTCCACATTTGTAAAATAGGGATAACTTTTTCTGTGTGTTCCAAAAATTACGGAAACAGACAATTACTAAAGAAAGCACTTGTAAAACTGCAAGTTAGGAATCCAGATGTCGTACGTACAAAGCAAACATTCCTTACTTCTGTAACCCAGGGCTCAGTCCTTGCACTGCTTATCTTCATTATCAACCCTCTTTTCCTAAGAGATGTCATTTCACCTTCTGGCTTTTTTACTCTCATAGGAGTAAAAACTCTCAATTACGTTTCCAGCCGAGACTTCTTTTCTGAACTCCAGATTTGTGTATCAAACTGCTTACCTTCGTATATCTTCCTCTTAGATATGTGTAATAAGCATCTCACACTCTCTCTGGATGTCCAAAACTAAGATAATGGAATTCTTCCCAAAACTTGTTCCTTGAGTATTCTTCCCCGTTTTTAGCAACTGATACCTCCATTTCAGTTGCTGTCAGTGAAATAACTGGAATCATCCATAAATTTTCTTTCTCTCATACTCTACACACTCAGTGGCTCAGAAATGAACTATCAACCTTCTTTCAAAATAAATAAAGAATCCAACAACTTTTCAGAGCCTCTACCACTAATACACAGAGCAAGCCACTGCCATCTCAACTCCTTTTTTTTAGTACCCTACTAACTGATCTCTGCTCCTATCCAGGCTCCATCAGTTTATTCTTCATTAGGCATCCAGACAGCTCATTTTAAAATATAAATCAGATCATCTCAGTCCTCTGCTCAAAACCCTGAGTGGCTCCCACCTCACTAGGAATAAAACCAAAGTAGTTACACTGGCCTACATACAAGGCCATATAGGAACAGCTTGCCTCCATTTGCCTTTCAGACCTCATCTCCATTCCTCTGCACCTCTTCTGCCCTTTTGCCCAGCCACAATAACTCTGCTATCTCCAGGCTTTGCTACTTGGTCTTCTATTTGGAATATTCTCTAGTCTTTATTTCTCCACTATCGCTTTATCAGTAAAGCTTTCCTTGACCCTATCATTTAAAATGACCACCTTCTCGACTGGGCGCGGTGACTCACACCTGTAATCCCAGCACTTTGGGAGGCCAAGGCAGGCGGATCACATGAAGCAGGAGTTCGGGACGAGTCTAACCAAACATGTACTAAAAATACAAAAATTAGCTGGGTGTGGTGGTGCATGCTTGTAATCCCAGCTACTCGGGAGGCTGAGACACTAGAATTGCTTGAACCCAAGCGAGGTGTAGGTGGAATGTGCCGAGATCGCACCACTGCACTGCAGCCTGGGCAACAGAGCAAGACCCTACCTCAAAAAAATAATTAAACATCACCTCCTCCCTCTTTAGCCTGTTTCAGTGATAGCACTTAGCACCATCTGATAGTTTTACTTACTTCATGTGTGAACGCACACCCAATAGACTCCATGCATACAGAAAATACTGTTTTGTTCACTGTCATTCACTCCTATAATTCTCAGAGCCATTAACGGTACCTGGCATATGTTATGTGCTCAATTTTTGTTGTTGTTAACTTTATGTCCTCATACAAACCAGTGCTTTAGCTCCGATAACATCGTTCTTTTCATATTAATGCACAAGTCCATATCTTTGAAAAAGATGACACTCAAAGTAACTCCATTGATTTTCCCAATTTCAAACTTAGAACCCTACAATTTGCTTGCTGACCACAGAGGAAAAATCTGATTTTACAATGTAACTATCATCCTAAACCAGCAATTGTCCTATTATCTTCAACGTAGATAAACCAGACATATGTCTCTGATGTGGTGCACCAGTATGTACATATAAACTCTTCCTGACAAGAATATAAACCTAATTTCAACTAAGTATACAAAAGTCACTTCTGCTCAGGACAGAGTATAGAAACCAAGTAAAATGACACCATTAGAAAAGCCAATCCAGGCCGGGCGCGTGGCTTACGCCTATAAATCCCAACACTTTGGGAGGCCGAGGCGGGCGGATCACGAGCTCAAGAGATGGAGATCATCCTGGCCAACATGATGAAACCCCATCTATACCAAAAAATACAAAAATTAGCTGGGCGTAGTGGCGCGAGTCTATAGTCACTTGGGAGGCTAAGGCAGTAGAATGAATTGAACCCGGGAGGCGAAGTTCCAGTGAGCCAAGATAAAACACTTCACTCCAGCATGGCGACAGCGAGAGACTCAGCCTCAAAAAAGGAAAAAAAAAAAAGCCAATCCAAATCTCCTACAGGTTGGGTCTCTAGCAAATCATTGTCCTGATGCCTGAATGTATACTTTTTCAAAAGGCTAACACTGCTGGTTAACAATTTAAGTTTTAGTGGCCGGGCTTAGTGGCTCATGCCTGTAATCTCAACACTTTGGGAGCCTGAGGCGGTCAGATCACGAGGTCAGCAGTTCGAGACCAGCCTGGCCAACACCGTGAAACCCTGTCTCTACTAAAAATAGCCACCTATTTAGGAAGCTGAGGCAAGAGAATCGCTTGAAACCGTTTAAGGCGGAGGATCGCGCCACTGCACTCCAGCCTGGACGAAAGAGAAACACTCCGTCTCAAGAAAAAAAAAAATAGGTTTATGGTGATGTTTCTATATTGCTCACCAAGCGATACTCTACCTTTTAATGTTCTTATAATACGCAGAAACACATTTTATTAGGTCTATTGGAAACAGTACTTAATAGCTCTCGAATGAACATTTATATTGTTACCCCACACTGCCTTTTGCTGACCAGTTTTGTCACCAAGTCAAAAGCAGCAGCGTACACGCCGCCTGTACTTAGATTTACGATCCTACTCAGGGAGATCTGTTGCGCTCACGGATTCGCCTTTAAGGACCGCCGCCTGAGTGCGAGCCTTCTTTGTTCTCAGCCCTCCCCGCCATTTTGAAAACAGTAACGTGGAGTCTTCCCCGTGTTTCCTACAACTTCCGTAATCCTTGAGATCCTTACGAACACTTCAAACTTAAACTGAAAAGGAAAGCCCCACGAGAATTATAAACCGTGACCAATACAGCTTACTCACTGCTATCTAACGCCCTAAGGTGTCCAAGAAAACTAATCGTTAAACATACTAACTACCCCCAAATAGGAAACAGTAGTAACTTTCAAGTTTTTTGTGCCCAAATCCTAAACATGCGCGATTAACCACGAGAAATTAAACGTTACCTGCAAATGCACACTAGTGCACAACGACTGCTTTTTCAGCAAAAACCTGGAACAGGGTAACAAGATGTTCGCTCTTTTACGAAGAAATTGGGCGGCCCTAAAAAGGGCCTTTGGTTGTAAAGATAAATACTGAGTGGAGTAACCGGGAGCCTTAACCACCGAAGCCGTAAAGAGTGCGTCCCTGTCGCTTCAGCGCATAGACCACATCCATTGCTGTGACAGTCTTGCGTTTAGCATGCTCCGTGTAAGTGACTGCATCACGAATCACGTTCTCCAGGAACACCTTCAGAACACCACGGGTCTCCTCATAGATAAGGCCAGAAATACGCTTGACACCGCCGCGACGAGCAAGGCGCCGGATGGCTGGCTTAGTGATGCCCTGAATGTTGTCCCGCAAAACCTTGCGGTGACGCTTAGCGCCTCCCTTACCTAAGCCTTTCCCACCCTTACCACGTCCAGACATGACTAACCAGCTCCCAAAGCCGCTTTCAGGAACCTAAAAGCCGAGGAAAGCAACGACGCCCTTATATGCAGGGAATTCGGACCTAATTGAAGACTGAAAGCGCGCATACGGGAACTTTGGTCCTGCCTCTTGGTCTCACCCTATGCAGCCCCGCCCTGGATGACGTCACCAACAACTTCAGCCTTTGACATCTGAGCGCGGGTTCCGTGGAGGCGTCTCTCGCAATTGCTGGGAAATAGGAATAGGAGTTTTACGGCTGTTTTAACAGCTAAATCAGATTAAAGAAATCAACATGTTTAAATTATTATCAATTGTTTCTTGAGTTGCTTTAGGACAATTGGAGACGAGCTTCGGTCCACAGGACCGAAAGCCTGAGGAGTCCAGCTTTGTCCCCAAGGTCACAGTGACTGGCATTTCTGCTGCCTGCTGTAAAGCACATGCGGACCGAAACCTCCTTCGGAAGTGTTTGACAATTGCAAGATTTCACCCTCTCTATCATCAAGCCAAGGGAAACGTAACCAAAACGGTTTTCTTCCCGATGGCGAAGACATGGTAGGTTAGTGATTCGTGGTAGAATTATCCCCCTCCGCGCGGAGGCTTGATTCTATTCCCAGTTTGTTCTCTTCTTTCCCTACTTATTAAAATTTGTAATTGCCATTTCAATATCTAAGTGCCCCTCACAACTGCACCCAGTGTGTGGGTTTCGGGGTGGGTTTTTGGGGTTTTTTTTTTCCTTTTTTTATTTTATTGAGACAGGGTCTTGCTATGTTGCCTGCGTTCGTCTCCCGAAGTGCAGTGACTGCAGGCGTGAGCTACTACAGAGTGACTCTCGCACCTAGCCCACTAGTGTATTGATGTTTACTTTTCTATCCCTAGTTTTGTTTTCTGTTTGATTCTGGTAGACGCCTTTTTCCAAAGTGAGTTGGCAACCTGTGGTAGCCAAAGTATGAAATAGGCAACTTATCGTAGGCTCGCTCTTAAAATACGAGGTGGTCTGAGCGCATCGCCTCAGTAGTTAAGAGTATTGTGAGGAACGTTCGTTGGCGGACGAGCAGAGTGGCGCAGCGGAAGCGTGCTGGGCCCATAACCCAGAGGTCGATGGATCGAAACCATCCTCTGCTAGGTGTCTTTTTTTTTTTCCTTGTCTCTTCCGGATAATTTTTTTTTCTAGTGACAATTTTTTTAGGTTAAACAATAATGAAAGAAAACAAAATGAAACCAAGTATTTTTTTAATTCCAGAATTACAAGCACTTCTGAGAAATAATGTGAAACTACAATCTCTGCATGTACCATTTTTATTTTCATGGACACCCAAGTGTTATTAATCAATATTTCATCTCTAAACACAGCAAATTTCTCTTGTTGCCAAAGTGCCGTGCCACTGTTGCAGCCAGTTATGACAGTTGTAAGTTAACCTGCAAAGCAAAGAAAATGCTTACATAAACCGAGTGCCAAGGGTGGGGTGGGAGCCCAGGAATGGAGTTTTATATCCTTTGATACATAATTCGGAAAGCACTATTTGCCAAGTAGTTAAGGCGATCAACTAGGAATCCCTAAATCCCCACGCAGATTCTCTGCACCTACGAGGGTCTTAATCTCGGGAAATGAGTTGCATTATGAGGTGGGTGTGGAGTCTTCATAGCACTGATTGAACTCTGACCTGAGAAAAACATTTCTGCTGACACTACTGTTAAATGTGTCTCTACTCTCTACCGTCCTTTAATATTTCAAATAGAACTATTCACTGTGCTTATTTTTTAAACATCTGTGTGGACTGTTTTATGCTTCTCTCTCTCAGAAAGGATTCCTATTCAGATATTTATGTGTCACATACTGGATTAGGAACTAAGGAAAAAAAAAAAACCTTAAGTACCTTAAGTAGTCTACAGTCTAGATATGCTTTTGTTGTTTTTGTTTTTTGTTTGTTTGTTTGTTTTTGAGATGGAGTCTCGCTCTTGTTGCCCAGGCTGGAGTGCAGTGGCACGATCTTGGCTCATTGCAACTTCCGCCTCCTGGACTCAAGCAATTCTGCTGCCTCAGCCTCTCAAGTAGCTGGGATTACAGGTGCCTGCCATCACACCCAGCTAATTTTTGTATTTTTAGTAGAAACAGGGTTTTACCATGTTGGCCAGGCTAATCTTGAACTCCTAACCTCAAAAACTCCACCCGCCTTGGCCTCCCAAACTACTGGGATTACAGGCTTGAGTCACCGCTCCTGGCCCATATGCTTTTAAACAAATAAATATGTAGAGTGCAATCCAGTAGTTCTGTGAAAGGATTGTACACTAAGGAATAAGGAAAATGGTGCTTGTAGTCCCATGACCACCCACTAATTCAGTAATTCACTGGAAGTAATCACATGACTCAACACACTCTCAGTTAAGATTTATTATAGCTATTGACCATTTTTTGTTTGGGTTAAAGAACATGTTTTAAAAATAAAAACAAAAAAGATTAATTATAGCACAGGATACAATGCAAAAAAAGCAGAAAAAATATATATACACAGTTGAATGTGGCTGTTACTATAGGACTGAACAAAGGAGGATGAATGCAGAAATGAAGACAAAGACAAAAGGATTTGTTTAAAAGAAGGGGTCGGGGGTTCCTTCCTTCTGGAGAACAAGGGCCCTGAGCTTCTACAGCCCTTCATATTTATTAGGTAGAGTTAACAGGGAGGAAGGGGTAACTGTCGGTCAGCTACTGGATGTATCACAGGCTCACATGATTGCTTTCTTTGTTCAACAGACTACAGATGTTCCTGTAGATAACCTTAAGCAACCACGGTGCCTGGGACGTGATTGCCCTCAGCATTCCTTCTGGTGGCAGATGCAGTTGTCAGCTTGCCAACATCCTGCTTTCATGAGAACAGTTTGCTGTTTGCTCATATAGCCTCCAGTGGCATATTGAGTTGGCCATGTCTCTCATTCCTTTGGCCTTCAACATTTCCCCCTTTTTGTTTTTGCGTTAATTGAATAAAGGCAATTCCAGGCTGTGCAGCTTTCAATTGCCAGTTGGTGGTACAGCCGATTTTACAGACTATGAACAGAAAACAGAGACACAGTAACATTATTCCTATAATTATAAAAGAGACATTGAGGTGCTGTTTAAAGTAGGTCCAAGGGTTAAGGTTCTCTAAACCTTGCTGGAATTAGGTCCAAGTTTCTACAGAGGGCTGATACTCTTGAGTTTGCTTATTCAAATCAAGAATTTTACTCTGTAAATCATTAATATCGAAAGTAACATTGGATGTAAAAGCCCCTGCAAATGGGCCTTTACAAGTCTCCTTGGAAATTCACTTTGATTATATTCCAAGTTAGTTACACAAATATGAGTATGGTTAAAATGACAATGCAATTGCTGCTGCAACTGCAAACTTTGTATTTGTTCTCCTAGCCACAGGACAGTAGTCTTTAACATTGCCACCTCTGTTTGTATTTTGGTGTTAATTTTATTTTGAAGCATCCATGCCTTGTTGGCCATATGCGTCCAATTTTCCACATATTGGGCTGTTTGAATAGAGCTGTGCAGTGCTACTGAAGACACTACAACAGAGGTTATTAGTGTAACTAGGGAGACTATAGCAAAAAATACCATAACTAAGGCTTTATGAGCACAATGAGTGAACTGAGTAAGAAGGAGTTGTACAAAATGTAAAGCAGGGGATAGCCACCCAAGGCTCGAACAAATTGACAGGAATCCATAATCTGGGAATGCGACCTGGAATTATTAAGGTGGATATGTTGTGTGTTTGTATCATGCTATGATTTAGGCAGTGATACAGTTGACAGGAGTCACAAGTCAATTGGGTGACGTTTACCTGGAGTTGGTCCTTTTTAGCCACCAGAAAGATATAGGGATTAAAAACACAAATTGTAAATTGAGTGGTAATATTTCTTACAAAGGTAACATTAAAACTGTGTTGAGTCCTATTACTATTATTGGATAGTGTCCTGACCCAGATGCTGCCATTCATAAATGGGAGTGCTGACTTCCATATTGACTCCTAAACTGGGCCCCTCTTTCTTTGATTATGCCACCGAGGCAAAGATGGACTGAAGCCTGTTCCATGCCAAGCAAGTTGTGCAGTAGATTGGGATCGAATCCCAACGTGATATAGCAAAGAAATATTAAATATTCACCACCAGTGGCAGTGAAGTTTGTGCCATGAGGTCTGATTCTCATCTCTCCCATCCAAATGACCACAGGGACCCCAGTCAATAATGTCTCCCATTAACATAGACTGTTGGCTGGGCGCGGTGGCTCAAGCCTGTAATCCCAGCACTTTGGGAGGCCGAGACGGGCGGATCACGAGGTCAGGAGATCGAGACCATCCTGGCTAACATGGTGAAACCCCGTCTCTACTAAAAATACAAAAAACTAGCTGGGCGAGGTGGCGGGCGCCTGTAGTCCCAGCTGTTCAGGAGGCTGAGGCAGGAGAATGGCGTGAACCCGGGACGTGGAGCTTGCAGTGAGCTGAGATCCGGCCACTGCACTCCAGCCTGGGCGACAGAGCGACACTCCGTCTCAAAAAAAAAAAAAAAAAAAAAAAAAAAACATAGACTATTGTCTAGCTAAGGGGCTAAGACATGGGATCCTAGGAGGAGGGTGAGAATTATTGAAGGGAGCCCATTCTATATAATCAATACACTTTGGGCGATGGGGCCAGGAGAGATTAGTCAATCCACCAGTAATATTAATAGAGCTAAGGCTTAAGAGGTACATAATTTTTCCATGGTGACTCAACCATGCCTGGGATTGGACTGCAAGGCAACTGCCATTGAGCGACGTATCCTTGGTGATACATAAAGGGAATCCCTCCAATGGGGCGGTGTAATTGATACTATTGTTCTGAGAATCTAATTGTTCTCTGTCGGGGGAGTTAAGGGTCCTGGAGTCCATGCTCACTGATCACGATATACCTCAGGAGGAGTGTTACTCTGGAGTACAAGTCACACTACTCAGGGGTTAGGAACAGATGCCCAATATGTTTTTGCTTCTACACAGGGGAAACACACCGCACAGGACACTGCAGCTAGTATGGCCAAGACCATCGAGTCAGGAGTTTTTGCCTGACCCTGACACTCCAGCATTTTCTCAGCTTCCTGCGTGGTTTTCTTGATCTGTCCCCATGTTATGGGGGTGGATGTCAATGTGACTCCAGTCAGCCCTCGTTCCATTTTCGCATTCAGATTCAACTAGCCTATGGCTTGTACTGGGGGAACCGGGCCCATGGTTGCGATCCATGGATCCCACCAGTCTCCTGTTCCATGGTTGCACACATCTGGAGGGCACCTACACGGTTTGTCCATCTCCTGTAAAAACACAAGCATACCCTCATACCCACGTCAGCAAATCCACTGGGCCTTTCCATTGTCCTTCCAGGGGTTTCCATAACACCTTTGGATAAACTTGCCTCTTTCCCTCTAACACTTGCCAGTGTCGTTCTGCCGGAGTCTTACCATCCATACCAGGAGTCAAAAAATTTAAAGTAAACAAGGCTAAATGAGATTTTGTTTAAGGTGGTAGCTGGTCTCCTATTCTCCCGTTTTTTCTCAACATACACCATAGTGTTTGATGTGCCCACTCGATAATACCTTGTCCTTGGGGTTGTAAGAAATTCCTGTTTTATGAGTGATTGCCCATAACTGTAAAAACTTTTGAAAAGCACGACTAACATAAGCAGGTCCATTGTCAGTTTTTAATTGTTTAGAGACTCCCATATGGGCAAATGATGACAAACAATGCCATCGGACATGGCCAGCAGTTTCCCCTGTTTGATATGTGGCATGTAACATATGGGAGTAGGTGTCTATAGTCACATGAACATAGCTAAGTTTGCCAAAGGCTGCTGTACGTGCAACATCCATCTGCCAGATTTCATCTGGAGCCAAGCCTCATGGGTCTCATCCTTCCATGGGTGCAACACCAGGGACATGCTGACAAGTGGGGCAGGCTTGCACAATAGCTTGAGCTTGGCTGCAAAGCAGATGAAACATAGAAGTAAGGGCAGAGGTGTTTTGATGCAGTAATGTATGGGAAGCTTGGGCTTGTTGAAACACAGAACCAATTAATTTATCTGCTTTATCATTACCTTGAGATAGTGGTCCAGGAAGTTGCATGTGAAAGCGAACAGGAGCAGCACGAGAGCAAATAGCTTGTTAAGTCTCAGAAACAAATTAAGCAGCTCTGGTTCTAGGGTGCCCTTAATAGTGACAGTCTCAATGCGACTACCTGCATTTTCAACATAGGCTGAATCACAGACAACATAGGAGATAAAGCTGTGAGCTCTAAAACCTGAATAACTGCCATTAACTCTGAACACTGAGCTGAAACTCCAGAGGTCTTTATTGTTTGAGTATGCTTAGTTACATAAATAGCCGTGCGGCCTTTGTAAGAGCCATCAGTAAAATAAGTCCTTCCACCTGGAATGCGCTTGTGATGAGTAATTACAGGGAGGATAAAAGGGTGAACTTTATAAAATTGCAAAATTTTGTCTGATGGATAATGGTTATCTATTATCCCCACAAAATCTGCAAAAGCGATTTGCCGTGCAGTCGACATTTCCCATACTGCGGCCTGTTGTTGGGAATCCAAGGAAACAATAATTTTATCAGGATCACATCCTGTAAGCATTTTTTATCTATGCCTACCTATTGTTATAAGTTGAGTAATTAAAGAAAGATAAACTTGCACAGATTTCACTGTCTGATTGGATTTTAAAAAGCCATTATATTGTCATTACAGATTTGTCTATGAATTGGCCTAAAAATCCTGATGGAGAATGAGGAGTAGGAAGAATAAACAAAAGCAAAGGCTTTTGCGGCTATAGCCGGGAGGCATGTTGTTGCTGAAGGATCTGTTCTACAAGTTGTCACTCAACTTCTCCCTCCTTAGTAAGTTGCTGAGGAGAATGTAATGAAGAATCTCCTTGGAGGGTTTGATAAAGGTGTGTGAGTTGGTAGATGGCAATACCTAGCATCGGGCACAGCCTATTAATATCCCCTAATAATTGTTGGAAGTCATTCAGAGTTTGTACTCTGTCCCTACAGAGAGTTACTTTCTGAGGCTGAACATGTCTTCCAGTAACAATAGTACCTAAGTACTGGTATGGGGAGGTTGTTTGCACCTTTTCAGGAGCTATTTTGAGATTCCATGCTATCAAGGCTAGTTTTATTTCTCTGAATAACTGATGTAACATTTGATCTGTAGGAGCGGCCAAAAGAATATCATCCATACAATGAATGATGTAGGCAGTGGGAAATATATTGCGAGGCTCCTTTAAAGCTTTTCCTCCAAAATGTTGACATAACATAGGACTGTTGAGCATGCCTTGGGCTAAAACTTTCCGCTGATAGCGAGAGACAGCTTCTCTTTGATTAATAGAAGGCAGAGAAGGTAAATTGAGGCTTATCCTTTTTGTGTAATGGTATAGTTAAAAAAAAAAAATCTTTAAGACCTATTACTACAAGAGGCCAATCTCTTGGAATGGCTGCTAGGGATGGCAGACCTTGCTGTAATGCACCCATTGATTTAATCTGTGCACTCATAGCTCTTAAATCATGTAGCAGTCGCCATTTTCCGGACATTTTTGGATCACAAATACTGGTGAATTCCAGGGGCTGACTCTTCTATATGTTCTGCTTCCAATTGCTCTCTCACTAGCTGATGGAGTTGCATCAGTTTCTCCTGTAATAGGGGCCATTGATCTACCCACACAAGTTTGTCAGTCAGCCACTCTAGCGGCAAAGCAGTAGGTGGAGGAGAAATATCAATGACCCCTGCCCAAAATCCTGATGACCTAATCCTTTTCTATCTGTTTTGTCCAGTTATTGATATTGGATCAGGGTTTCCCTGCAGGGGCTTTCCTAAGACTTTTCCACTCTGATATCCCATTTTCTTTAACATTTTAAATCCTGGATTATCAATAGTTTCATTTGTAAGTCTCATATCGCATGCTATAAGTAAATCTCGGCCCCATAAATTAACAGCTATATTTGCGACATAAGGTTGAAAAGTACATGACTGTCCATCCGTTCTGAGACAGGATAAAATCTCAGCACTCTATTGAACACTTTGAGCTTTCCTAGTCCCACTAGGGATGTAGAAGTTAATTGCAGGGGTCAAGATGGTGGGCCAATAGTGTTTGGATATTACTGATGCATCAGCTCCCGTATCCATAAGCCCATAGAACTCCTTTCCTTTAATTGGCACTGTACAGGTGGGTTGATTCAATGCTATGGGTTGTGATAGATAAATTTACCACCTAGTTGTCCTTTAAATCCTTGATTCCCTCGTTTTTCCTTTTGTGGGGAAGGGTGCAACTTGCAGGGAATAAGCAATAGTTGAGCAATATATTCTCCCAGTTCAAAAACCCAAAGATCTTGTGACATTACTACTACTTGAATTTCTCCTTCATAATCAGTCAACAACTCCGGGGATCACAGTAATGCCCTGTTAAGATGGCTTTTGCCCAAAATTAATCCTATATATCCTGTTGCCAAAGGTCCCCAAATACCAGTGGGAACCTTCGTGGGTTTGTCTCCTCCAACAAATGTAACCTGTTCTCTGACTGGGAGATCTAATCCTGTGCTTCTGGGTGTTCCTGGGGAGAGGGAATCAATGTTCTTCTGGGAACCCACCCCTGAAACGGGTTGTGGCCTGGATGGGGAATGCCCTCATTGTTTGAGGGGCCCAGATCCAGGCCCCCTTCCTGTTTCCTGACAAAGAGGTGCCATTCTGATGAAATTTTGAGTGGCATTGATTAACCTAATGATTTCCTTTATTACAATGAGGGAAAAGTCCTGGCGTTTTTTCTGTGAGGGGGGAACTGCATTATAAGATCCCCTCTGCCCAGAGGTCTGAGAGCATTCTTTTTTGAAATGTCCAATTTTTCCATAATTATAACATTTTCCTACTTTAGAGCTTGACCTTTGGCCCTTTCTAGATTTGTTTACTACTAAATTAGCCATTGCTTGAGCCAACATTGTAGAATGATGGAGTTCAGTTCCCACATCCTGACAGGCTTTGAGAAAATTTCCTAAGATCTTTGTACATCTCACAGGTGCCAGAACATGTTTACAATCTGCATTTGCATTTTCAAAAGCTAGAGTCAAAGTAAGTGGTATGAGCAGCAGTATGAGGAATCTGATGCCACACTGCCTCTTGTAATCATACAACAAAATGTGCATAGGACTTCTCCGATCCTTGCATAACATGTAGAAAAGATTGTACCGAGACTCCTTCCTCTGGAATGGTGTCCCAGGCGGGTTTAGCGGGCAAGGCACACAGCTTGTAAGCAGCGCCTGGGAGTGTCACTTATTGTAGCAGATCTGAATAAGGGTCATTACCCAGTTGCATATCCTCTGTAATGTCCCGATGTCCAGCAGCACGATTCTGTCTAGCCTGGTGTGCACACATTTCTAGCCAGTTTAAATTCCATGTCAGATATGCACTAGCAAACAAACAAGTGTGAGCCACATGCTTTATATCAAAGGGTGGAAAGCACATAGCATCGAATACAGATTCTAGCAATCCTAAAGTATATGGGCTCTGTATTCCATTGTTAACTACACTAGCTTTTAATTCCTTCAACAACTTAAACTCTAGCAAGGTGTGTTCACAAATAAGCTGCTGTGGATTATTTGGATCGGGCCTTACGGAAATAGGAAAAGCACAAGGTCCTAGGGGCTCTCCAGCTATGGCAGCAGCACAAATAATTCTTTGTACTGGGGTCTCTATTTCTGCTACGGAAGGAGGCAGTACAGATGTTTCTGCTACTAGGGGGATGGTACAGGCCAATTTTCATCTTTCCTTTCCTGTTTATCATTTTCAATGGGTGCTGTGGGTGAGACAAAAGATTCCTTCAATTTTTGAGATTCAGAACATGGCTCCTGTGGTCCGGCAGAATAAGAAGGGGACAATGGCAGAAGGACAGTACAGACTAAACCCCAAAGAGAGAAAACAGAAGGATCAACTTTGAGACTTTTTTGATGAGCCCGTTTTAATCCTTCTCCTACTGGGTCCCAATTTTCCACATTGAGAGTACCTGTCTGTGGAAACCATGGGTTATATGTAATAAACTCCTGCAGAAGCTTAGTTAGTGTTTGAGAGCTAACCTGAGCATTAAGCAACTGCACATAATGTTGCTCCTCCATAGACAAATTCTGCCCCATGTTACCCTGATTCAGAAACTTCCCGCTCCCAGTACCTCCTCAGGGCACTGACTTTATATCCTCCGCTGGCCAACTCATCCTGGGATTCCTTGTTCATCTAATCAGTTTCACTTTCTCTGCTCCAGCAGACCTTCTTCGTTCAAGTCTCTGTTTGGGCGCCACTTGTGGCTGTTACTGTAGGACTGAACGAAGGAGGACAAATGTAGAAATGAAGACAAAGACAAAAGGATTTGTTTAAAAGAAGGGGTCAGGGGCTCCTTGCTTCTAGAGAACAAGGGCCCTGAGCTTCTACAGCCCTTGGTATTTATTAGGTAGAGTTAATAGGGAGGAAGGGGTAACTGTGGGTCAGCTACTTGATTTATCAAGGCTCACATGATTGCTTTCTTTGTTCAACAGGCTCCAGATGTTCCTATAGCTTACCTAAAGGAACACAGTGCCTGGGACGTGATTACCCTCAGCATTCCTTCTGGTGGCAGATGCAGTTGTCAGTTTGCCAACATCCTGCTTTCATGAGAACAGTTTGCTGTTTGCTCATATAGCCTCCAGTGGTATATTGAGTTGGTCACATCCCTCATTCCTTCGGCCTCCAACAGGTGAAGGCTAAAAGGTTTTCTCGTGCAATGTCTTCATTGAGGATACGAAAGCCCTTTCTCTCCAATTGTGAACTGCATGCATGTGTGTAAGCTGTGCTTGCATAGCAAAGTCCACTTGAGCATTAGAGTCAAAGTTGTTAAGGGGACCTAGTCATAGCTACCATGTGGCCAGCCATTTGGAACCAGATACCAGGTGCACATCATAAATCATCATATTTACTTTAAATACGCTGACAACCTAGTTCATAGCAACTCACTACCTGAGATATATAGAATAACATTATTACCCAGTAAGTATGAGAACATACCAATATTTTAGTAAGGGTCATCACCATGGCACTTATCTACAGAGATAAATGAAAACTAAAACAGGGTTGCTGCATTAATTTTGCCCTGGCAATTGTCTAATTCTGAAATGGTGGCAGGTTTTGAGCCAAAACTTGAATCAGTAAGAACTTGCCATATAGCCAAGAAGAGCACTCTAGCAAAAAGAAATAAATACAAGGAAGCAGAATAGTTAAAGGTTTTTAAGGAACTACAAATAATTCAGTGTGATGAAGTATGGAGGTGAGGTCATGTGAGGGAGAGGGATTTGGAGAGAAAAGTGGCTATGTTCTGATCACCTCCTATGCACCTGTAGATAGACAATAAATTCTCCTGCCCTAAATAGTAAGAAGGCTTGACACATGACACTCAACACTGGATAAATGAGACTGGCAGAAATTTATTAGTCATATATACTCACAGCCTGGAAGAAGAGGGCACTGCACACCATGCAAGGCCACAGAAGGTTTGCACTCAGGAGCAGAATGAACTAGGAGGGGCTGTGAGAGGTAGGGTTTGTAGTCATCAGAGGCTAAGGTGACTCCTGGTTCCCTCCAGAGAATCTAGCTGGCTTGCTTTAACAGTTTGGGAGACTGGCAGTGAGACGAAACCCATTAGGTTGAGGCCTGAGTGAGATGCAGCTGGTCTGGCAGATAAGGGAACTGGCCAAGTAGGGAACCTTTCCTGCTTGTGGGAGTCATAGCTATCAAGACAGGGGAACATGTGGATAAGCATTTTTGGGGAGCCCTGTGAGGGTCAAAAATCTCAAGGCAGCAGTTGAAATTTTAGGTCTTACAATACCTAAAATTGGTCTGGAGTTATGGCAGTACAAAAAGGGAAAGAACAGGTCATAAGGGGGTGAGTATACAAGGCAAACACTTAGATTTTATTTTTCAGTGGGCAACAGGAAACCACTGACCAATTGTGAACAAAGAATATTATTCCAATTCTCTCCTGAGAAAAAAAAGTCTCTGTCCCATTCCAGGAGGTGCAGCAATCAATCAATCAATCAATAAGGCGGAAAATAAAGGAAAAAAAGTCTTTGGCGTTTTCATGTTTGTGATCTGGTCCTTGATTGGTTTATTTTTCAGCAAGTCACTTCTTTTCTAACTTGGGAGAGGGAAAGTTTGGGACTATATACATTTGTTTAAGGCTGACCACTCCACACTAGTCGTCTCCACGTGAATGTTCAATACACAACTTGAAGTAAATGCTGAAACAGATTCTAGATCCCCACCACACACATACACACCCCACCCTCAAAATGCTCTTTCTGAAGTCATTCCTGTCTCAGTAAATGCAAACTGTGTTGTTACAGCAAAAGAAACTGGAGATATATATATGACTTTTCTATTTCTTTCACACCAATGTAATCACAAACCCTTCAAAACATACCCAGAATTCAACCACTCCTCGATACTTCTACAAACACTACCCATAATGGTTTATGGGTCATCCAAATATTGCAATAGCCTTTCAATCTTCTCCAGGAAGGAGGAAGAGAGAGAGAGAGCAACAAAGACTTTTGTAGAATAAAAGAATCTTGTTAAATAGTTATCACATTGGCTGGGCGCGGTGGCTCACGCCTGTGGATCACCTCAGGTCAGGAGTTCGAGACCAGCCTGGCCAACACAGTGAAACCCTGTCTCTACTAAAAACACAAAAATTAGCTGGGCATGGTGGTGGGCGCCTGTAATCCCAGCTACTTGGGAGGCTGAGGCAGGAGAATCACTTGAACCGGGAGGTGGAGGTTTCGGTGAGCCGAGGTGGCACCACTGCACTCCAGCCTGGGCTACTCTGTCTCAAAAATAATAATAATAATAATCTTACATTGGAGATGATTGCAGAATTCAAAAATAAGTGAGAAATTCAGCATATTTTTATTGAACTATTTGTCAGATGTTTTTCTATGGATAGGGAAAGAAAGACTATGTAAAAGGCCCAATTTCTGTGCACCAGAAGCCGCTATATTTGCTAATCAAGAGAAACCAAGACTCATCACAAATGAGCCAGGAGAACCATTATTCCCAGTATCTGGGGTTTAGGAAAATTAAGAAAATGTCTTATATGTAGACGGTTGACATTATCTTCAAATAAAGTACTTGACTTCACCGAGAGTCACTGACAGGCTTGAAAGAAGCCACCCAAAATAGAACTTTATATGCTATTATGGGGTCAAGAGATCTACAGAACATTATAAATTCTATAAATATATTCTCTGTAGTATGATGCTAATGCATTACATTTTTGTGTTGATTCTGATCCATTAAATGTAAAAATTGTTAATAAAAATTTTTGCATTTCTATTTCATGTTCCTTCACTTCTTAATATATGGGAACTTCAAAAAATGGTAATGGCTCTAGTCCGCTCGGCACTCCTGAGAAACACCAAGGAAAGTATTTTCTTTCCTTTCTAAACAGGACCATATCACGAAAAGTGCTCTGATATCACATTATCACAATCAGAGAAAGTACCAGAACAACATGGGAAGGAGATAATTGTCTCTGGAGTCTGCAGATAGCCATGCAGGATGGCGAGAAAGACCTTGGTGCAGATGTCGCCTTGCGGTGAAACTGCCTTCCAGATGCAGTTTTCTTAACAACTGTCTGGGCCGACCCTGCAAGAACCTAGAGCATGTAAATGATAAATGTGGATGAGCATCATAGGGAAGAAACCTTGAATAAGCTTATTTTAAAATATCCTTCGATGCATTCAGTATGCAAAATTTCAGCATCTTTTAGATGCCATAAACCCCACTTCTTCTGCCTTGGGAGTCATAGAACAAACGACTTTTCTCTCCAAGGAGTAGTCATATTACCACAAGACTGAAATAATTGTCGATCCCAACCATTTATAAATCCCGATTCTGTGGCCCCAAATATCCCACGTAATCTCAAGTTTTCATTTTCTAATTCGCGAAGACACGGGCGCTGCGGATGCCAACACGAGGGGCGGGGATGAGGGAGAAGTTCCCTTTATTTTCTAAGTATTGCAGCAGCAAAAGAGTCGCAAAGGACCACGTGGCCTAATGGATAAGGCGTCTGACTTCGGATCAGAAGATTGAGGGTTCGAATCCCTTCGTGGTTAAAGGGGGTGCGTTTTGGGGGCCTGAAAATTCTATTACCCATTTCATTGCAAGAAAAAAATAAAATATCATCCATTTTATGGGTTTTCTGAATCATTTTTTTTCCTCCTTCTTCCTCCTCTCCTTTAAAGGGAATAAGGAGACATTCTCAAAGGCCTTAGGAGAACAAGTGACAGAGTGAAGAAAGACTGGAAAGTCAAAACTGAAATACAGCCATCCAGTATTTTGGAGCTGTCAGGTTCTCCCCAAGTTTGGATTTTAAGCACTTGTGTTTCGGTTTTGTAGGCTTGGATTCAATTCAAGGATTGAATTCCTTAAAAAAAAGAAATTCAGATCTATAAGCCAAGCTTTCTCAAACTGTAGTGTCTCAGACTAATGCCAGGCCCCAATGGCTATCACAGTAGGAAACTTGTTGCTTCCTCTGATTTAGCACTAGGTCAAAACCTCTTCACACTTCACACTTCTTTTTTAGTCTAAGTGCACGTATGCTAAGGAGTTTTGGCAGCTGCTGAAGCCTATGTTACTGGTTCTTATTCTCTATTTTAATTTTTTTTGTTTTGGATGTGTTGCCATCAAAAGGATGAGAATAGCTAATATTGAATTTTATATTACAAAGCAAAAATATAAAGGTAATTAAAATAGCGCAACTGGTTACAGTGTGTGTGTGCAAACAGGAAAAGACAGGGAACACACCTGTGCAAAATACATAAAAACACATTTTGTATTCCTAAATAACATTTTGTGTGCCTGAATTTAATAATAATTTAGGATTAAGGAAAAGTAATTTCCAATTGCTGACATCGTGATGAAACATAAGACATTTGACTCCATCCAGATGAGATCATTGATTCAAATCACATGGAGTCTATAAGTTTGTTTCTAGGTCAAAGCTAAGAATATTAAAACTAGTAATAATTACCTCTCCCTGTCCCCAGCTTCTTCCTTAGCTCTGTTTGATTCTGATTTCCTCTAGTCATCTGTAGATTCCAAATTGTATAAAAAATGTATGGATTGAGCATTGGTTACCAGACTTTGAAATTTATTGGATTAAAAAGTGTCAATGTCCTAATGTCATGCAAAACCATGTTCTCCCTTGTTAATGGCAAAACCCACCATTTGCACTGAGCATTCTTTTATAAACTAGAGAAAGTATATAACCTCAAAAGAAGAGTAACCTTTTAAAATGAATACAGTGATACTTGAGAATTACATACCCCACCTTTTTTCTTGATTCTAAGAACAGGAAAAAGCTTCCTCCTCTCTCTCTGATGAGTATTTAATCCTGTGTACCAGAGGATGAACAAGAGTTTTTCCAGGGGCCCCACAGCCTCCCTGAAGCATTTAATGAAAGTGGAAATTCTGATGCAAGAACACAAAAATTTGCCTGTCATAACTCTTTTTCTTTTCTTTTTCTTTCTTTTTCTACTGCACTGAGAGCAAAGAATACCAAAAGGAGGAGAGAGCCTTTCTAGACTGGGAGTGCCAAAAGGGAGAAAAGTGAAAAAGATAGGGAAATGTGTGGACATCCTGAGTCTTAAATGGTCACTGGAATTTAGGAACTTGTCCCAAATCCACCAAAATAAAAATATATGCACCCTTTGATGAATGTGCAAGCCTTTCTGCTTTGAGAGTGGGATTCAGGAAAAAAACAAACAAACAAACAAACATAAAAAACATCTTTTGAAGGTGAATTTTAAAAAAGAGACTGGAAGAAAATAAATCAAGAAGAAAGATTTCTAGATGTGTATCACGAACACTGGGAGTTGCGTCCAGTTGCACAGGGGATTAAGAGATTCATGAATTTAATAGAGTAGCCCCCCTAATTTACAGGAGTTATGTTCCAAGACCCCAGTGGATGCCTGAAACCTTCCTTGGATAGTGCTGAACTCTATATACACCATGTTTTTTCCTATACATACACTCGTAAGATAAAGTTTAATTTATAAATTAGGCATTTAAAGAGATTAATAGTAATAACTAATAAAATAAAACAATTATAACAATCTACATACATTAATAAAAGTTATGTGAATGTGAGCTCTCTGTCTCTCAAAATACTTTATTGTACATTACTCACCTATTTTCAGACCACAGTAACAAAAGTACACAAAAACTCATGTCCTTAAGAGGTTTGGAGTTGAAGGAAGAGAGGCGGAGGCAACACAGAAAACACAAAATGAATAAGTAGATTATATAAGTAAATTATATTTTATATAGAAGAGATATGTTCTGAAGGAGTTAAAAACTATGCCCCTCTGGCATAGTGACTATTTTGAGTTAAAGGCACTTGAAAAATAGCAGGTGCAAGAATATCACTCTGACTCTCACTCTGTTTCTTAAAAGCAGAAGATTAAATTCCTCTGTGAAATAAGTCCCCCCTAAACTAGAATGAAAGTATCATTCATTCTAATTTGTAGGGAAACTGAGGCTGAGGGAAATCTGTGTAAACAAATCTTGTTAAATGAGCCTTTATCCTCTCAGCCACTTCTCTACCCAAGTAACTACCCAAGCCCAACCCCCTTTGCGGTGTTACATTTACATAGTTTACCACTTTCTATTTCAGCATGTAAGTGTTCCACTCTCACTGTGCTGTAGTATCTTCATTTTCCAATGAAGGCTCTTGTGCCACAGAAAACTTGTATTAAACGAATTCGTATGGTCTTTTTGTATTAATCTGCCTTACATCAATTTAATTCTCAGGTTCAGTTGGAGAAATTGTAATAAAAATAGAGGTAAAATTTTGCCTCCACTACAGTTCAAAAACATAAAAATTGTATTACATATTTTTATGATGTAGGGTCTCACTTTGTCACCCAGGCTGGAATGCAGTGGTGCAATCATGGCTCCCTGCAGCCTCAACCACCAATCCTTCTGCATCAGCCTCCCAAGTAACCAGAACTACAGGTGCGTGCTGTCACATCCAGCTAATTTATTTTTTGTAGCGACAGGGTCTCGCTATGTTGCTCAGGCTTATCTTGAACTCCTGGACTCAAGCAATCCTCCTGCCTCAATTCCCAAAGTACTGGGTTACAGATGTGAGCCAGCATGCTCAGCCAAAACCATAAAGATTTTTATTATGACTTGCAAGGAGCAAAGACTATGTTTCAGTCAGCTATTGCTCCATTAAAACACACACACACACACAAATGCTTAAAAACATATAACAATAAGCATCTGTGTGTGTCAACTGAAGGTCAACAACTCTAGGCCAGAGTGTATGAATGGCTGTACCTTAAGATATAAGTACACTTCGCTTACCTCCTCTGTGCTTCACAGTAGGAACTCTAGTTAGTTCAAAGCACATTCTTTCTGGGGCAAAGTGTGAAAAGACAGCAGCTACCCAAGGGAAAATTTCTCTCATGAAGATGGCAGAGGTGCATATGGACACCCAACTCTGCAGGCATATTTAAAGGCCCTAATTGACTCATCCCTGCTAACATCACATTGACCAAAGTCGTTCTCATGCCCAAGGCCAAAGTCAAAGTGATATGGAAATATATCACATCTCTTTGGGAGGAATTGCAGAGTTGTTAGGCAAAGGGCTTAGATATGGAAAGAAATGAAGAATTTACCAAACTTACAAATTAACCTATATCTTGAGGAAGAGAAAAACAGCCCCAATAGCCAGAACTGGTCTGACATTAACAGCTAGGACTTGGAGTTGCTAGGAGCTGGCCTGGCTCTCACAGCAAAGCTCTGGTCAACTCATATTGGGTATAACCAATCTCAAAAAACACCAACAGGCAAGGACACTTTGTGGCCATTATGCCTTGAGATAAAAACAAGACAATTCATAATTATGGTGAGTAAAAATAAGAAACAAGGACATCATCAAATAACAAAAGTAACCAAACATCTCCTCCTTTCTGGTAAATATGACTACTGCTTCTTTACCAGTTATAGCGAGAATTCTGCTTTATCCTCTCTGTTTGTTTGTTTGTTTGTTTGTCTGTTTTTGAGACAGAATCTCACTCCGTCGCCCAGGCCAGAGTGCAGTGACGCAATATAGGCTCACCACAACTTCCTGGATTCAAATGATCTAGGCTCACCCACCTCCTAGATTCAAGCAATTCTCATGCCTCAGCCTCCCAAGTAGCTGGAATTACAGGCATGTGCCACCAAAACCCAGCTAATTTTTGTATTTTTAGTAGAGAAGGAGTTTCACCATGCAGGCTCAAACCCTGACCTCATGTGTCTGCCCGCCTCCGCCTCCCAAAGCGCTGGGATTATAGGTGTGAGCCACCACACCCAGCCTATTCTCTCCCTCATTGCAACAAACCAACAAATCTAATTTTGCTTTTCTACAGGTGTGTCTGTGGTGATCTTTGTCAGGAATTTGTCAACAGTCTTGAATTCTGAAACATTAAACATCACAGACATAGAAGCAGCTAACTTTTATGTAACACCTCCCCTTTGTCCACCAGTAAACCAGATTAAGGGGAGATGTGTTAAACGTGGAAGACAACAGAGCCTCTGATAAACCACATGAATAAAAAAAAAAAAAAGAATTTGAAAGTTGAAAAGTTTTGCATGGCATAAGCATAACCAATTTTTGTGTTTTTTGTTTAGATATGGGATGTTTAGATACAGGCTAAATGGCAGTTTTAAATATTTATTTAGCAAGTTTAGCAGTCTTTTTTGGGTGTGATTTTTATGTAACATAAATTTTAATGGTCCTATGGGCTTCATTATTTAGGAATGACATGGCATATGTAACCAATTCCTTTTTCTTTCTCTCTCTCTCTCTTTCTCTCTTTTTGTTGTTTTTTGTTTTTTGTTTGTTTGTTTTGTTTTTTTAATACGGGGAGGGTGGGGTTGTGGGGACCAACTCAGGTTGGTCTCGAACTCCTGGACTCAAGTGATCCTCCAGTCTCGACCTTCCAAAGTGCAAGGATTACAGGCATGAGCCACTGCACCAGGCCCAATTCCTTATGATTACACATTTATGATGAAAACTGCCAAAACAGTGAAACCAAAACTAAGAAGCAAGTGAGGTCAGTGATGGTTCTTAACCCGGGAGACCCAAGGCACTTGCAAAACGACCACTAGACTCTACTCCCTAAAGATTTCGATTTAACTGGGTCTGGGGGAGGGGAGGAGACACGAGCATTTTGAGAAATATCCCCAGTTATGTATAATTAACAATCACCGGATCACAGCTAGATAAGGAGAAAGGCCAGGCGCTCCTTAGGGGATTAAGCAACAAATCAGAGGGTCGGAAATCAGTTTTCAACTACAACAGAGTCTTGCGAATCTGGAGCAGCGGTGGATACACCTCTGCCTGCGCGGAGGGAGCGTAGCTGAAAATACTGTAATTTTTCCTTCCTTTATAAAATAGGATCAGTATTCGTTACCGACAGAAGGTTGTTAGTGCCAGCACAGGTTAGTGTTCTACCACGTACTGAAGAATACCTCTCTTAAGGGAGCTAAACACACCTCATTCTCAGTGAGCAAACAGGAAGATATACTGGATACCATCTCACTCAAGAGGAAACCTTAAAAAGCCTAACGGGAACAGAAACCAGAGCGACGAGGATGGGATTCGAACCCACGCGTGCAGAGCACAATGGATTAGCAGTCCATCGCCTTAACCACTCGGCCACCTCGTCACAGACCCTACTGCCTTGCGATATATGTGATGTTTCTTTTCTCAGCATTTTCATTTGGCAATTCCTATTCTTTTGTTAAATGTTTTCAGTGACGGAAACAATGGATAAATGGCCCTCTTACTCTCGTAAAGGAAGAAAAACTAAAGAGGAGACTGGGAGGGAGGAATAGACCCTAATAAAGATGACAAAGTACACTTTCTAAGGGAAAAATAAGAGAAATTTAAAAGGAAAAATGAATTAGTGACTGCTCCTGTTTTTTAAATCAAATTGGATTTTGTCTTTTTTCTTACGTCATGTATGTGAACACCATCATTAAACCAGGTATGTCTATTGTTGCATTCCTGGACACTCCTCGGTAGGATTCCCAGAGGGATGCCTGCCATACGATGGCACTAATGCATCTGAGAAATAACCATTGTCTCTCCTAGAAGCCCAAGTGGGTGACTGGTAAAGTGTTGAAGTGATGGGTTACAGTCAAATTGTGATTGGTTCTGAGTGTCAGATCCTAGATTTTGGACTGTATCTTGAAGAATCCAAGCCATCTGAGGGATTTTTGTTTTGTTTTTGCTTATTCTGTACAAAGAAATGTGGTGAAAATGATCCTGAATGTTGTCATTTTTATTATCTTTTTGTATTTCATTTAAATTCTAAGTTTAAAAAAAAAATTTATTTTTATAGAGACAAGCTCTCACTATGTCACTGTGTTGCCCAGGCTGGCCTCAAACTCCTAGGCTCAAGCCATCCACCCACCTTGGTTTACCCAAAGTGCTGGGATTACAGGCATAAGCCACCGTGCCCAACCTTTCTTTGGTTGTTTCTGACTCATTTCATCACAATCAGAAAAGTCAGTCTGATGCTAATGTTCTGTGAGATTAGGCACAACAGAAGCACCCCATGGCCTGGCCAGTTCCTGACAATATGCAGGCCTACTGAATAAGGTCAGACCAGTTCCTGGATACCAGGGGCTGTTTTCTCACCTATACCCAATAAAATTACAAAAACAATAATATCGTGTATGTGTGTGTTTTGAAGTGATGTAGCATTAAAAAATAAGGCCGGGCACAGTGGCTCACACCTGTAAATCCCAGCACTTTGGGAGGCCAAGGCTGGAAGATTGCTTAGGCAAGATGACCAGACTCCGACTCCACAAAATATACAGAAAATTAACAGGGTGTGGTGGCTGGTGCCTGTAGTCCCAGCTACTTGGAAGGCTGTGGTGAGAGAATCAGCTGAGCCTGGGAAGGCGAGCCTGCATCAAGCCGTAATCATACTACTGCACTCCAGCTTGGGTAACAGAGTGACAAAATAAGACCCTGTCTCAAAAGCAAAGCAAAGCAAAGCAATTAAAGATATGATCAGGATTCAAACTGTATACCCTAAGGAGGTATCAAGAAATTACCTTAAAAATATCAGACATATTAGGCATCAAATCATCATCAAAACATAGCAGGAAAGAAATGTACGAATTTTCATTTTTTTAAAGCTTCAGTTAGCAACAAATTCTGAAGTGTCCTGGAAAGAAAAAATACTGCTTGGTCTTGACTGTGTTTGGATTAGGAATTATAAAGCGTGATAAACAAACCTGGACCTGAAGGGTTCATTGGTTCTTTGATTCATTCAATCTTTTGATGAATATTTACTGAGCATTGTGTATGTTCCAGGCATTGTTCTAAGAACAAATGTATATGCCACACACAAAATTCCCTGTCCTGGTGAAACCTAATTATGTAGAAATAAGCAATAAACAATTTATAAAGCTAAATATAGGCAGAGAACAGTATCTCATGCCTATAATCATAGCACTTTGGGAAGCCGAGGCAGGCGGATTCTTCAAACTCAAGAGTTCGAGACCAGCCTGGGCACCATGGTGAAACCCCATCTCTACAAAAAATACCAAAATTAGCTGGGCATGGTGGCACACATCTGTAGTCCCAGCTACTCAGGAGGCTGAGGAGGGAGGATCGCTTGAACCCAGGAGGTTGAGGTTCAGTGAGCCAACATTGCACCACTGCACTCTAGCATGGATGACAAAGTGAGACCTTGTCTCACCAAAAAAAAAAAAAAAAAGCAAAATACACAGTATATCAGAGGATGGTATATGCATAGGAGTGGTGGCAAGTTAAATAGGGTGGTCACGGGAAAATTAGCTCAGTGGTTCTCTATGCTCCACATTTGAATTCATAGGGAACTTTTGAGAAGTATTCATGTAAGGGCATTATCCGTATAGATTCTAATTCACTTGTTCAGGCATGATATTAAAAGAGAGTAGCAGTCGAGTTCTTCAATACTGGCTTGATTATAAAGGAAGATACACAGAGGAAAACTAGTTTTAAAAAGATGAGGGCAGCCAGGTGCAGTGGCTCATGCCTGTAATCCCAACACTTTCGGAGGCCGAGGCAGGCGGATCACAAGGTCAGGAGATTGAGACCATCCTGGCTAACTCGGTGAAACTCCGTCTCTACTAAAAATACAAAAAATTAGCCGGGCGTGGTGGCGGGCACCTGTAGTCCCAGCTACTCGGGAGGCTGAGGCAGGAGAATGGTGTGAACTTGGGAGGCGAAGCTTGCAGTGAGCCAAGATCATGCCAGTGCACTCCAGCCTGGGGGAGATCATGCCAGTGCACTCCACGCCAGAGACTCCGTCTCAAAAAAAAAAAAAAGAAAAAAAAAAATGGTGAGGGCAAGAGATAATTTTCCCAATTGAAAGGTACCAGGAATTGCTCCCAATACAGCACTTAGTGACCAAGCAAAAGAAGGTGTCTGCAAAGTATCAGTCATAGCATTAGACCAGTTCCAATTGGGGCTTATTCTGCCCTAAGGTCTCTAGAGTGTTTAACAGTGTGTTGGCCACACTTCCTGTGTAATCTCCTCCCTTTGAATGTTGGCTGGATCTAGTGACCTGCTCCTAACCTACAGAATATAGGAAATGTGATAGGATATCACTTTCATGATATGTGAGATATGTGTCTGTTGTTTTAAGCTGCCAATTTGGGGGCAATTTCTTATACAACAGATAACTAATATATTTAGGCAGGCCTGATCAGCCAGAGAGCAGTGGATCCTATGGCTGGAAGGGAGTATAGTTGAGAAAAATACCAGACATCATAGTCATAAATTTGCCAAATCTGAGTTCAGATGCTAATCATGACATCATAGACCCTTTTCGTAAGATTCTCCTATTGAAAGACTTGTGTATAAGCTTGGTGTAAATCTATACATTATCTTTTTGAAAAAAGCCATGACCAATAGATTAAATCTAAAGAGCATTAACAGATGCCTCCTATTTATTTATAGAGGGTATGGTAGGCTAAATAATGACCCCAAAAATAGGTCCACAACCAATCACCAGAACCTGTGAATATGTTACCTTATGTTACCTTAAGTGGTCAAAGGAATTTTGCAAATGGATTTTCACTGAAGATTTTGAGATGGGGAGATTATCTTGTATTATCTAAGTGGGTCCAATGTAATCAAGAGGGTCCTTATAAAAGGAAGGCAGGAGCTTCAGAGTCAGGAGAAGAAAATGTGAGTTTAGAAGCAATAAGTAATGCAAGGAAGGGACTACTAGAAGCTGAAAAAGCCAGGAAAATGAATTATCTCATGATGTCTCCAGAAGATACACAGCCCTGCTAATACTTTTATTGTAGACTTCTGATATCCAAAACGGCAAAAAAAATTTAATTGATGTTGTCTTAGCCAGGGATGGTGGTGTGCACCTATAGTCCTAGCTACTTGGGAGGCTGAAGAGGGGCGATTATTTGAACCCAGGAGTTTGAGGCTGCAATGAGCTATGATTGTGTCACTACAGTCCAGCCTGAGTGATAGTGTGAGACCCTATTTTAAAAAATAAATAAAATAGGCCAGACGCAGTGGCTCACGCCTGTAATCTCAGCACCTTGGGAGGCCGAGGTGGTCGGATCACGAGGTCAGGAGTTCAAGACCAGCCTGGCCAACATAGTGAAACCGCGTCCCTACTAAAAATACAAAAAATTAGCCAGGTGTTGTGGCAGGCGCCTGTAATCCCAGCTACTCAGGAGGCTAAGGCAGGAGAATGGCTTGAACCCGGGAGGCGGAGGTTGCAGTGAGATGAGACTGTGCCATTGCACTCCAGCCTGCGCGACAGAGCGAGACTCTGTCTCAAAAATAAATAAATAAATAACAACAAATAAATTCATATTGTCTTAAACCACCAAATTTCTGGTAAGCAATAGGAAGCTAATAAAGAGTCACTAAGATAGCACCATGAAATAGGGCTAAACAGGCAGAAGGAAGTCTACAGGGCTTTTTTCTGGAACAATTTTTAGAGGCCAGAGGAGTTCACGGAGCTCTACTTTTGCTGTCATTGAGAGCCCTGGAGGATACGTTTTGAACAGTAGAGAGAGTCAACAGAAGGAATTTAGAGTCCCATTGACAGTTGGGATTGCTGTATTTGGAGTCCAGAGTGTTAACCGTTATACCGTGGTACCTTTGTATAACAAAGGTTCTAGTGAAGACTTGTATACTATTGCATCTGGTCAGTTAATCTTTAAAATGGGCATAGATTCAATGTAAGGAACACTAATAGCTTCGCATGGGGAGAAAAATGCAGGCTCTCAGATGACTCAATTTGTGGTTTACACATTTTCATGCCCAAGTCCAAAGATAGCATGCAGAGCATTCGGAGTGAGCTCTGAAGAAGACAAAAGTCATAGGTGGGTCCTCTGATACATGAACCTTTACTCATCCCAGCAGATGATTAACTTACAGTGATCTAACTGACTTCAGGCTCCAGCAAAGCAAAGCAAAGCTTTCAAAAGAAGAGCTTCTAGGGATACATGAGGGTGATGGGCAGAGGACAACTTTCAGTAGCCAGAGGAAAGAGCAAGAAGCTGGATGTTGCTCCAGAAAACAAGTGCAAGTATGTGAGACTATCTATACATGCCCAAGCGTACTTCTCCATTTGGGTAAACTCAAGAGCAAGGTCACCAAAACTGAGACAGGTCCACTGAAATTTGAAGCCTAGGTGCTAGCCATTAAGTCACTAGGACATTGAAATTGAATCCCTACTGAAAGACTGATATGTACTTTTAACGTAACAGTTAACCTTTCAAATAATGTGGACAATGCATTAGTTTAAGGAGTTTGGGTGGAGCCCCAGCTGAGTAGAGATAGCAGAGGCTCTAAGATGTGTACAACTGTAGCGCTGTGCAGTGCAAACATTTTAAGGACAGTGTTAGTAATTAGAAGCAGATGGAACGCTTTAAATAAGCTCTAGAAAAGGAAGAAACTGAGACTGGGGGCTGTAAAACATGAACTCTTAATCACTGGGGCCAAGATTCTAACTTACCAGAATCTGAGAAACTGGGCAAAAAGGCAAAAAGAGACATCAAGTAAAATAGGAATAGGGCTAAAATTTCAGAGGTCAGTAGACAGAGACAGTTTTCTCCAGGACAGGGTGCCATGTTGATTGGCAGCACTTGCAGCCAAGTGGGTACACCTCGAAGGTGGGTTAATGATTTAAGAGAACCACAGAGGAAAATTGACCAAGATGTTGCTAAAATCCCAAAGAGATTTGGACTCAAATTCCTGGATTCAGAACCCCGAGTGCTAACCCATATACTATGGGACCCTTACATGAGGCGCTTGCTGCTACAATTCTTATGTAAATCCTTGCATTTTGAGGGACCTCCAAAGAAGAAAAGATTCGCAGGAGGGGCCTCTGACACATAAACCATTAAGCACCCTGAGCACGCAAATAACACCCTGGCTGCCTTTGGGAAGTCAGGGAAGAGTGGATGCTAAGAGAAAAGACCAAGAATGTGCAAGGACATGATACTAGTCAGAAGCTAGAAATGACAATCGGGAGTTACATGACACTTGCTAATCGGGAGAAGAAACTGCGAATGAGAAGGTAAATCCACAGACCAGAGTGTGTTGGCGATTTAAGAGAAGAACGAAGGATGGGTCACCAAAATTAGAACAGGTCCCACCGAGATTTGAACTCGGATCACTGGATTCAAAGTCCAGAGTGCTAACCATTACACCATGGGGCCACCTTCTGTTATCAATTTCATGAATATCTATAAATATTGATTACAGAGCATGTCATATATTCTATACAGTATTCTATTAATATTTATTAAATTAATACTATCTGTATCCCATATAGTAGAGGCTCCAAGAGACTCACATGCACTACAAATATACCTGGACCAAGCCCATCTTAGAAAGTGATAAAACTTGAAGCTGTTTGAGTATTGTTCAAAAAAAGAAAGAACTGAGGTCTGGTAGGTGTAACACGTATCCTTAAACTTGCATATGATAATCTAAATCTGAGGAACTTGCGTCCAACAAGAGAGGAGAGGCAAGAGAGGACAGATGTGAAATTACAGGTGAAAAATTAGAGGATGCTAGGCCGGGCGCGGTGGCTCAAGCCTGTAATCCCAGCACTTTGGGAGGCCGAGACGGGCGGATCACGAGGTCAGGAGATCGAGACCATCCTGGCTAACACGGTGAAACTCCGTCTCTACTAAAAATACAAAAAACTAGCTGGGCGAGGTGGCGGGCGCCTGTAGTCCCAGCTACTCGGGAGGCTGAGGCAGGAGAATGGCGTAAACCCAGGAGGCGGAGCTTGCAGTGAGCTGAGATCCGGCCACTGCACTCCAGCCTGGGCGACAGAGCGAGACTCCGTCTCAAAAAAAAAAAAAAGAAAAAGAAAAATTAGAGGATGCTGTTCTGCAGGGAAGCATCGTGCTGCCTACTGGGATGGGATGTTAACGAGCTTAAGTGATCAGGTGCAGGCTCTTCTGTGTACAATGTTAATTTGAGAGAAGGAAAGAGCACTAAAAGTGTTAGAGGTCCCACCGAGATTTGAACTCGGATCGCTGGATTCAAAGTCCAGAGTGCTAACCATTACACCATGGGGCCAACGCCACAGTACCATCCTAGCATATTTTTGATAGCATGAATGTAGTACGTGGAATTGATCCATTGAGAGTGCTGTTTGCTTTGGCCTCTCAAAATAGGTGCATAGTCCCAGATACCGAGAAAGCAACAAAACTGCTCCGGCAGGCGGAAAGCAAGAACAGAACTCACCTTTCCCAAAACTTGTTCGGATCTGCCCACGGAGATTATGAATAGGAGCGTTCCTTGATTAATCAGAACTGTGCATTTGCTGAACTTTTAGGTCACGATACGTTTAATCTACTTAAGTTTATAAAAGAAAATATCAACACTTAGACATCTCTTAAAACATCTATGCAGCAACAGTTTTGGAGATTCTCCATCTGGTGTTTCCTCTGCAATTCTGGCCTCTGAAAGTAGGATGATAGGAGGCGAACCAGAAAGGATCTGTTTGAGATATTGATTCCATAAGTTAAAGGCAAGCACGGTTTTGGAAGTCAGACGTGAGCTGAATTTCAGACAGGGAGACAGCATTTCAAGAAGACTTAAAGGCAAAACAACTTGAGCGTTTTCCCATCATTTTTATAGCAGTGTCAGAAATTACTTGTGTTTTCAAGTGCGTGCCCATGTAACACTTTGAAAATCTTTCTCTAAGTCTTGTTATACAAAAGAACTAAAACTATCTGCTTCCACTTTTATGGAGAAAGATAACAGAAAAATAAAAAATACTACTCCATGTTATTCTGTGTGATTGCACAGGTAGTGTACCGCATTTCCTCTACCTGAAAGAACAAAAAGAAAAAAAAAAAAAAAGCACACCGTAGTCGGCAGGATTCGAACCTGCGCGGGGAGACCCCAATGGATTTCAAGTCCATCGCCTTAACCACTCGGCCACGACTACATGCCTCCTTCAGCACCCTGGATATATTCCCATGAGGAATATATGTTTCTTTTCACAGACATCTTTAAATTCGTTGGACAAGATAACAACTCTGGAAAGTTTCTCTTCCTGGTTAAAAAACAGAATCAAAATTTTAAAGATTTAGATATTGGCTAAAAGAGATATTGCAAATTGCAAGACTTGTCTGATGGAGGAAGTACGAAAGACTTTAAGAGGGGGCCACACGCCAACCCCTAAATGGTCTCCAAATCTAAGAGGCTGGCTGAAAGGCTCTCCACACCTAATTAGTAGGATTACAGGCATTGAAGACTGCAAATTTGCATTTCCACCAGAATACCTTGTGGATTCTTATACACGGGTCAGGTCCGCTAACGTTTAGCATGCCTCATTTAAAACTCCTATTTTGCAGTGTCCTAGTCTTCAAGTAAAATATACAACTCCACATAGCAGAGGATGGTTTCGATCCATCGACCTCTGGGTTATGGGCCCAGCACGCTTCCGCTGCGCCACTCTGCTGTCGCAACAGTACTCTCGTCATGGATGTATTAAAGGCTACAATTTCTGGCATCTTCCTAACTTTAAATGACTTCTTGTCCTTTGCCAAATTATCCTGGAGAATGAGAAGTGCACACTGGCCATCCATATTGGGCTGCACGCCACTTCTAAACACCAGCAGTTTAGAATTCTTCCTCGATAAATTCGAATCAGCTAAGGTTGAAGTTCTCCGGAGTTCCGACGGAAGCATGTTTCGAGTTACTGGAAAAATAAGTGCAGGCTAATTGGCATAATTTATAAAGGTGAAATTATAAATGCTTGGGCAAATTTCAGCCATTCCTGGATACCAGAGGGAGTCGTTATTACTTCCAGACATTTTTTACTTGCGATTTTCATCGAAAATGTTCAGTGGAAAAAAAAAAAAAACTACAGTTGCATCGAGGGGGAACCGAAACTGAATCTCCCTCTCGGCAGGTGAGAATTCTACCACTCAACTACCGGTGCTAAAAGTAATTGCATGGGTTTGTTTTCGTTTTTATCTATCATATCGTCCTTTAAAAAGTGACAATGTATGTTCTCTGTCTATAATGTTTTAAAAATCCAATCAAATATTATGTCTAAATATTCTGAGTAAACCTTTGAACATAGAAGTAAACAGAAAGTCTGCTGATACGTGACCCTTGGAGACTTTCGAAGTGAAAAAGACACTCAAGCCTGTAATCCCAGCATTTTGGGAGGCCGAGGCGGGTGGATAGCTTGAGGTCAGGGGTTCGAGACCAGCCTGCCCAACACGGTAACACTCTGTCTCTATTAAAAATACAAAAATTAGCCGGGCGTGGTGGGTGGCGCGCGCCTGTAATCCCAGCTACTCGGGAGGCTGAAGCACGAGAATCGCTTGAACCCGGAAGGAGGAGGTTGCAGTGAGCGGGGATGGCCCATCAAATGCACTCCAGCCTGGGTGACAAAGGAGAAAGGGGAGGGGAGGGGAGGGGAGAGAGAAAGTTTGAGTTTCGGGAAGGAAATCAAGCTCATCCACTTGGCTGTTGAGTGGAAGCCTCAGTTATGGCCTTTTTTTTTTTTTTTTTTTTTTTTTTGAGACTGAGTCTTGCTCTGTCGCCTGGGTTAGAGTGCAGTGGCACCATCTCGGCTCACTGCAACCTCCACCTCCCAGGTTCAAGTGATTCTCCTGTCTCAGCCTCCCAAGTAGCTAGGATTACAGGTGCATGCCACCATGCCCGGGTAATTTTTATATTTTTAGTAGAAATGGGATTTCACCATGTTGGCCAGGCTGGTCTCGAACTCCTGACCTCAGGCGATGTGACCGGCAAAGTGCAGGAATTGCAGATGTGAGCCACGGTGCCTGGCTGGGAGTTTATTTTTGTAATGGGGTACACGGAAAAGGCTGGGAAATTATGGCCAGACCAACCCAAAATCACAAAGTTTTCCAGAGCTTATATACCTTCTAAGCTATATGTCTACAGGTAAGTGTGCATGCATTTAAAGACATACTCTTGGCATGCATTTAAAGACATACGAAGCTATATGTCTACATGTAAATGTGCATGCATTTAAAGACACATAGCCTTTGTATAAGGGCACTGGCTTTTTTTTTTTTTTTCTTTTAATATTTAACGTAACCACTCAGTCAGTGCTGACACTGTTATCATGGAGGCCTGCCTGTTCAGCCATTAGGGAGACCTGGCCTGCCACTCTATGTCTGCTGTGTCAAACGAAAACGATACTCTCCTTGATCAAACTCTAGTCAGGCTCTTCTGTACGTTCTTCTCAACAAAGCCTCAACCTTGACCTTTAAAGACTAAAGACACTAACATGATTTCTAACAGCTCAAGACCACATCCCTAGGATGACCGTAGTCCCCTTTAAAGTGCCTGCTGGAGAAAAATCAAGACTGCCAAAAGAATGTACTGTTTTTCCAAACAACACCTGAAGATAAAGCCCGTCACCCACTTCTGTGGGAAGGTAGGAGCTTAACTTCTGTCAGCACCAGTTAGCAAACGTAGATGGGTTTCATATGAACTAATCTCCTCTTTCTGATTTTTGTAATTTTTCACTCCACTGAGCACTGCTCACCCCCTTTTCTGTTCCTTCATTTTGTCTTTAAAATGCTCAGTCACAGGCTGGGCGCAGTGGCTCATGCCTGTAATCCCAGAACATTGGGAGGCCAAGGCGGGCGGATTACCTGAGGTCAGGAGTTCGAGACCAGCCTAGCCAACATGGTGAAAACCTGTCTGTACTAAAAATACAAAAATTAGCCGGGCGTGGTGGCAGGTGCCTGTAATCCCAGCTACTTAGGAGGCTGAGGCAGGAGAATCCCTTGAACCTGGGAGGTGGAAGTTGCAATGAGCCGAGATTGCACCATTGCACTCCAGCCTGGGCAATAAGAGCAATATTTCATCTCAAGAAAAAAGAAAAAAAAAATAGTCACTTCTGCACAAATTTAAGTTGAGTTCATTTCATGCTCTACTCTTCTTTATTGGAATATTGTATGGATTAAAATCTGTACTGGGTACAGGGGTCTCAGAATCAAGTGGCATCTCTTGATCTGCTGAAAAGCTAAATCTCAGAAATGTCTCAAATGTCAGGTTTTCATTTTGTTTTTATTTTTTGAGATGCAGTTTCACTCTTGTTGCCCAGGCTGGAGTGCAGTGGCGTGGTGTCAGCGCACTGCAACCTCCGCCTCCTGGGTTCAAATGATTCTCCTGCCTCAGGCCTCCCAAATAGCTGGGATTACAGGCGCCACCACGCCCGGTTAATTTTTTGTATTTTTAGTAGAGACGGGGTTTCATCATGTTGGCCAGATTGGTCTCGAACTCCTGACCTTGGGTGATCCACCCACCTCGGCCTCCCAAAGTGCAGGGATTGTAGGCATAAGCCACCGCTCTTGGCCGGGAAGTTATAAATCTTGCAACCCCCAGTTAGTGACCCTGGGGCAGTAAAAAACTTACAGAAAAACAAGCTAAGCAATGGCAGGTTATTGTCTATGCCTATTCTTGAGCAAAGTTCAGGACCCTACCATAATTCTTACCTATTCTTGTGAATGCAACTTCAGTCTCCACAAAAGAAGGTGGAGGCCAGTTTTCCTTGCCTCAAAGTGTATCTGTAAACTGAATTCCTCTTGTAGTTCTCTTGGCCTCTGCCCTAAAATAAGCAAAAAAACAAAACAAACAAACAAAACAATTTAGCTTATGAGGTGTAGAAGCAAGATGGAGTCAGTCATGTTAGATTTCTGTCATTACTTATAATTCTGCCAAGGTGGCATCAGTGTGAGCAAATAAATTTCTGTCATTTAAGCCTCCCAGTATATGGTACTTGTTATGGCAGCCCTAGCAAACCAATACAATTACTAACAGTGAAATCTGAAGCAATAAAATAATTACTGTGCAATAATAGTATAGAACTTTAACAGAACTCTAATTATACACCTTTTAGGAATACAGTAAAATAGAAAATGCTTGCTTCCTTAAAAAAAAAAAAAAAAGACAAGTGGACAGGGCGCAGTGGCTCATGCCTGTAATCGCAGCACTTTGGGAGGCCGAGGCAGGCAGATCACCTGAGGTCAGGAATTCGAGACCAGCCTGGCCAACATAGTGAAACCCTATCTCTACTAAAAATACAAAAATTAGCTGGGCATGGTGGTGCATGCCTGTAGTCCCAGCTAGTCGGGAAGCTGAGGCAGGAGGATTGCTTGAACCTGAGAGGCAGAGGTTGCAGGGAGCCAAGATCCCGCCACTGCACCCCAAGCCTGGGCGACAAAAAAAAAAGAAAGGTTTATGTCAATATCCTTGGCAAGAGATAATAAATGGAAGCAAATAGGCCACTGTAATAATTGAGAGAAGTGAATAAATGGGATATGAAATATGAGGAGATAAAACTCAGCACAACTTGGGACTCCAAGCGAAGAAGAGGTAATGTCCAGGATGGCTGCAAGTTCCTGACTCCAGGTCGAGTGGGGATGAAACTGAGAAGGTATGAAGTGTTGCAGGCAGATAAGCAAAGGAAGAGTCAGGAAGCAAAGAGGGCAGGGAATGAGCATGGAAAAAGCGCCAACTTTTAGGGGGTTACGTGTAGGAAAAGTTATCTAATGCCAGAAGAGAGCGTTTAATCTCCCTTTGAAGAGGTGGCCAAAGATAGACTGTCCACGAGGTGAATTCATTTTAGAGTCATAGCAGCAAGCCAAGGGCAAAAGAGACAGATCTCACTCATCTGTGTATCTCGAGTTGACTAAGTATATCTCAGTTCAGATCATTTTGCCCCCTTCCAAAACACAACCACCCCTGACCCCGACGTGATTTGAACACGCAACCTTCTGATCTGGAGTCAGACGCGCTACCGTTGCGCCACGAGGTCACTGGAACATCAGCTTTTCGTTTCCAACTAAGAATCTAATCTTATCTTCCTCCCAATTTCATTATTTGATTTGATCTCTTTTCACAGTTTCGCTAAGGCTTTGTTGAGAAAAATAAGGGAGTGTCCGGATTAAACATTAATCCCAAACCCAAATAAATGCTCCATATATGAAAAACAGTTGTTTCTCAAGTTCAAGTTTAGATTTGCGGTGAAACAGTAATAAGAACGGTTATGAAGTTTGTAGTACCACTTTCTGTAAATGCGCTAGACGACTCCCTCTTCAGGAAGAGAATTCCAGGCTTGCACTGCCCCGCAGGACCTGGCCTAGCTAGCACTTACTTCACTCAAACCTATGCGCACACCCGCCCCATCCTCAACCTACTGGGATTCAAAATCCTAACATGAATAATATCTCTTGCCTAAAGGCTCACTTCTCAGTCCAAATCCACGGGCCCTCTGGTCTCTATTGTGTACACGAGCCATTCAGTTCACAAAAATAACCCAAAACAAGCCGCTAACATTTACTGAACTCACCGTTTTCCTCTAGCCTCGTGGATTAACTTCCTCCAGCCTAGCTATTCTCAAAAAGCGCCTCAGGGTCGGAAGCAGCAGGGAAGCTAGGAAAAGCGGAACCTCACGCCTACTGAATCAGAAACTGGGCGTGGGTCCCACCAGTCTGTTTTAACTAGCCTTCCAGGAGATTGGGATGTAGGAAAAAGTTTGAGAATGACTGTTCCAGCCTAGAAACCCGATATTTTGCTCTTTCAAGAAAATAAGGCCGGGCGCGTTGGCTCTGGGAGGCCGAGGCGGGCGGATCACCTGTGGTCGGGAGTTCAAGACCAGCCTGACCGATATGGAGAAACCCCCCTCTCTACTAAAAATACAAAATTAGCCGGGCGTGGTGGCGCATGCCTGTAATCCCAGCTACTCGGGAGGCTGAGGCAGGAGAATCGCTTGAACCCAGGAGGCAGGGGTTGCAGTGAGCCGAGATCGTGCCACTCACTGCACTCCAGCCTGGGCAATAAGTGCGAAACTCCGTCTCAAAAAAAAAAAAAAATAAGAAGAAGAAGAAAAGAAAAGAAAAAAAGAAAAGAAACGTCCAGCCTTCTAAGATGGAGGAAGGACAGTGTATTAGTTAACTGTGCTCCTGTAACAAATACTACAGACTGGGTGGCTTAGACAACAGAAATCACTTTCTCACATTTCTGGACACTAGCAGTCCGAGATCAAAGAACTTACCTGTTTGATTTTTTTTTTCTCCCCTGAGGCCTTTTTTGTTGGCTTGCAGGTGACTATCTTTTCCCTCTGCCTTTAAATGATTTTTTCTTTGTGTGTCCGTGTTCTAATCTCTTCCTATAAGGACACCTGCCCTTACGATTAGGGCCCTACTTTCATGATCTCAAATTACCTTAATTATCCCCTTTAAAGACCCTATCTCCAAATACTGTCACATTCTTTTTCCCTTTATTTATTTATTTACTTATTGATAAACATTATTTCATTCTATTTCCCCATTTCGCAGATGAAATACTGTCACATTATGAAGTACTAGAGATTAGGGCTTCAACATATGAACTTGGGGGTTTGGAGGAAGGCTAAATTCAATTCACACAGGTCGTTTCCAGACGAAGCTGTACTGACAATTTCCGAGCCTGGCATAGGGAAAAGGGATATAAATGGGGGCTCCGTGGTGAAAATCTACTGTCTCTTTGCTTTTCCCACTCCTGGTTTAGGATTTAGCTTTCTCAAGGCTCTCAAAATCACCGACTCCTCAATTAGCTTTCCAGATGACAAACTTTTGTTTCTATTATCTCCTCTCCCTATTTGGATGTATATTTTAGTGTTGTTTGAGTGAGATTTGCGGAATATGCAGAAGTAAATTCTTGTGTTTAACCCGCAGTCTTTACCTGGAAGCATCGTAAGGCAGTGGTGGTTCCCTGCATGTGGAAAGCAGTCTGGTTCTGCCTTCGCCTCTCCAGCTCTCAACTCAAGCATTCCAAATGCTGGCATTGTCCAGAAAAATCTAACAGGTTTATTTATAATTATTATAAAGTTGAACCGCTGAAACTTGTTCACTGAAACATCTTAACTTGCATTAATGCTGCACGTTTCCGCATTTACATTAAAAATTCACACCCAAATGAAAATGGAAAAACTGCAAATATCTGATTTCTGTCCCCTATTTTTCCACTCGAATCATACACTTAGGTACCTTTTGACCCCATGGGAAAAAAAATAACGTTCAGAACTACCAATAACAGGAAGAAGAGAATTTTTTCTAATGAAATGTTTCCCATCGTGGTGGATTCGTAAGCACGTTCTCCACGTATGCGGCGTGCTAGCTGGATGTCTTTTGGCATAATTGTTACACATTTGGCATGGATAGCACACAGGTTGGTGTCTTCAAAAAGGCCAACCAGATAGGCCTCACTTGCCTCCTGCAAAGCACCTATAGCTGCTCTCTGGAAGCGCAGATCTGTTTTAAAAGTCCTGAGCAATTTCTCGCACCAGACGCTGGAAGGGAAGTTTGCAAATCATAACTTCACGGAGTGCCACTGTACCAGGCCTGTAGCGATGAGGTTTCTTCACCCCTCCAGTAGTGGGCGCACTCTTGCGAGCGGCTTTTGTAGGCCAGTTGCTTCCTGGGTGCTTTACCACCGGTGGATCTGCCGGTGGATTTGCGGGCAGTCGGCTTTGTACGAGCCATGGTATAGAGACCTCCTTACTTACTCCCCTTCTCCTTTGGCTGGAGAGGCCGCGCTGAGCTGGCGTTAGAGAGCTACGGCAGCACAGCGGCGGCTGCGAACACAATTGCAGTAATTTTTTTTTTTTTTTTTTAGACAGAGTCGCGCACTGTCGCCCCGGCTGGAGTCTGGAGTGGGCACGATCTCGGATCACTGCAACCTCCGCCTCCGCCTCCGCCTCCGCCTCCGCCTCCGCCTCCGCCTCCTGGGTTTTCAATCCATTCTCCTGGCTCAGCCTCCCGAGTAGCTGGGATTACAGGCGCCCGCCACCACGTCCTGCTAATTTTTGTATTTTTAGAAGAGACGGGGTTTCACAGTGTTGGCCAGGCTGGTCTCGAACTTCCGACCTGGTGATTCGCCTGTCTCGGCCTCACAAAGTGCTGGGATTACACGCGTGAGCCACCGCGCCCGGCCAATTGCGGTACTTGTTTTTTGTTGTTGTTTGTTTGTTTTTTAACCATTAAACTTCGTCTCTCCCCAACCAGGATGTTTTTTTCAGGGGTTGGAAATTCCTTGGTTTACAACAGTGATTTCACTAAGTACATTTACAGCTCATGGGGAGGAGATTATTTTCTGTCAAAAAATTGATGCGCTTCCTAGCCCGAGACCACGTGGCCTAATGGATAAGGCGTCTGACTTCGGATCAGAAGATTGAGGGTTCGAATCCCTCCGTGGTTATTTGGGGGCCTGACTGCTTTGGTGTTATTTTCCGTCCTCAAAGCTGGTAATCAGAAGTGTACTCTTTCCACTTACTTCACTAAATTATCGTAATTGTGGATCCCTTCCTACAATCCCTTTGCCTTTGCCCTGTACTTAGCCGCCCCGTGTCTGTTTATCCTCTCTCTCTCCACCATAACGCCATACAGTCCATCTTCTGGGCCAGCGCTACTCAAAATTTGGTCCAGTCCCAGAACCAGTAACATCACCTGGGAGCTTCTTAAAAATAACAGCTTTCGAGGTCGACCTCCCTCTCTAGTCCGCACTACACTTGACCTACTTAGAATCGCCGTGTGTGGGCCCTAGGATTCTGGGGTTTAACCCAGTGGTTCGGTTGCACGCTCGAGTATGAGAACCATTTATAGACCTTACGGGCTGTAGAATGCACTCTAGACCATAAAGCACAAACACGTCAGACCCAATTACAATTTAGCGCCAACCTACGTGAGTTTCAAGGCTGTTATGACAGGGGTAATGTGAAGCTGCCATGGGAACCTCTTGGAAAGACTGGGGTACGAAGGAAGGCAGAAAAGAGGTCCACACGTTTGACAAAAGTGTCTTCTAACAAATACAGAAGACTAGTAGAATTAGAAGAATCACCATTTGCAAACCTTAGAAAAATAATAGACCAAAGCAACGAATGAGCTTAACGACCTTAAAACCATTAGGAAAAGGTAGTTGGGAAATAATATATGCTCATGGTGTTAAGGGCCACCCCAACATTACTTGTCAATTGTGAAGAGAGAAATAAAGAACCCTGGGGGGCACCACTCGGTCTCCACCATCAGCAGGATATCCCAACAAGTGCCTCCTGATATGAAGCTAGTACAATGTAAAGAACAGCGTCTGGGCAAAAATGTTTAACCTAAATCTAATCACTCAAATTAATCACAAGAGCAATCATTTAGATTTATCTTCTAATTTAAAAGGAGCAAAAATAAATTAAAAGATGCCATAAGGAAATAATGAGACAAATCCAGAATGTAGGACATTCTATGAGACAATTAGACCTTTTTTCTTACTTTGTTTTGTTTTGTTTTGACACAGGGTCTCGCTCTGTCGCCCAGGCTGGAGTGCAGTGGTGAAATCACAGCTCACTGCAGCCTCGATCTCCGGTGCTCAAGTGATCCTCACCTCAGCCTCCCTAGTAGCTGAGACCACGGGCACACACCACCCGGCCTAATTAATTATTTTTCTATTTTTTGTAGAGACCGATCTCTCTGTGTTGCCCAGGCCGGGGGAAGAAAGGGAGGCAGGCAGGAAGGCAGGAAGGCAGGAAGGAAGAGATTAAAAGATGTCATGAGGAAATAATAAACAGCTGGGAGACTGTTCTAATGTGAAAGAACGTAAGGAAACGTAAAAACTGACTCTAAAAATATATTAGATAAAATCAAATAAATGCTTAGATGTTTTTATTCACTTATTTAGAGTTTCTTTCGGTCGCCCAGGCTGGAATGCAGTGGCGCGATCACTGTAACCTCCTGAGCTCAAGCCATCCTCCCGCCTAAAATTCCGGAGTAGCTGGGATTACAGGAGCGCGCCACCAGGCCAGGCTGATTTTTTAAAATCTGTTTGGTACAGAGGCACAAGAGAAGAGCTTGTTTTGTTACCGGTGCTCCCAAACCCTGGGGTCAAGAAATCCTCCCGCCTCAGCATTCCCAAATGTTACAGGCGTGAGCCACTGCACCCAACCAGATATGAGATATTTTTAAAGAATTGCTTGATTTTTTTAAGTTTTGTTAATGATATTGTAGTTAAATAAAAGATGTATGTTTAGGCGACACATGTTTATGGATTTTGTTGTGATATATCATAATGTCTGCAAGTGAATTTCATATGATTCAGCAGAAATAGGTAGATGAGACTAAGATGGCAAAATGTTAATTATTGAATGTGGGTGATGAGTATACAGATAATTGCCTATTCTTTCACATTCTTTATATGTTTGAAAGTTTTTACAATAAAAAATTTAATTTTTCAAGAAGGCTTGACAGAAGCTGTGCTATTTTTAAAAAGGCC
>NC_044981.1:26356720-26369574 GCF_008728515.1 Papio anubis
GCTGCATGACTTCGGGCAAGTTAACCTCTGCAAACCCCAACTTGCAGACAAACCCCAATTTGTCTCATTTGTAAACTAAGAGTAATAGCATGTATTTACTTCGTATAATTGCGAAGAATAAATGATTCAGAACTTGGAATAGTGCATGATACCTATTAAGCGCTCAAACAATAAAAGCTAAAACTACTGCTTTTGTTGTTATTTTTAATCTACTTAGGATAGTAATGTGTTGGAGCCAGAGATGCAGATCTCTGAGAGAGATGCAAATCAAGATAAGTTCCCTTACGGTGTCATGAAAATTTTATCAGTTTACTCCTCCTATGAGGTAGATGTATTTTGGAAGGGGGAAAAACAATTCCAGATTAGCAGAGGATGGTTTCGATCCATCGACCTCTGGGTTATGGGCCCAGCACGCTTCCGCTGCGCCACTCTGCTACACTGAGAGGTGGGCTCATAATTAATAATCACCTTTTTTCTAGTGTGTCAAGTTTCCAAATCGCAAAATTATGCTTTCTCTTCTTTTTTTTTTTCCAGACCAGTAATCTGTTCGTAATATGGCTATAGGCTTAGACTACTACTAAGAAAACAGTAAATAAGAAATAGGAAAAAGGTTATTTGGGGTACACTTCTCCTATGTAATATCTGTCACTATGTATTGTGTGAATGTGTACAGTAAATACATAACAGAAGGTCTGCTAATATTTCAAATGTCATGTTTTAAAGTTATTGTAAGTTATAGAAATTTAAACACTTCTGAATAAATAAACGTACTTTCCCTTTTTTCCATGTTGTAATTTGCTAATTCATAATCTGTAGGGGGTCTGGAGCCACATGTGGGGAAAAAAACGGCACATTCATGCACATTTTCAGATACTACTATTAGGGAGTTCACGGAATATCTAGCCTTCTCTGATGTAATGGTTCATTCCCTGTATGAATTTGGGAGAGTAACTGCATTCAGGTTTTCTGCCTCTGGAAATCAAGTGACTTCTTCCGTGATTTGCAGGGAGGGTTAAGGAAATCGTAGAGATCCAAGGAAATTCTATGGAATCGCTTTAGCCTGGAAGAGCTGATCCAAATATGAAGCAGGTAAACTTAGATCATCCACTCAAACCAGACTAGGTCTCTGCGAAGATCTGCTAAGCTTCCGAGGGTTGGAGAGACAGATATGGATGAAAAGATAAGGCCGCAGGCGTGGGAGTGAGAATGGAGAGAAGTCCAGGAGGGTTTAACAATAGGGATGAGTTGCTGAAGAGTATAATTCAGAATATTTGCAATAAAAGAGTGAAAACGTCTCTATAAACCCAGAAATAAGCCCCAAAATACTGTAACATATTCCTGCGTATATCTGCCTATTAAAAAAAGAGAAGGGGGGGCGTTTTGAGGAGGCTAAAGTAATTGAGTATACAAGTGCCTAGGAGAAGCATTTCCCCCTGTAATATGTAATGTACTCCCCGCCATACAGTTATCTGAGCCAGCGAGCTAAAAACTGTTGACCCCGACGTGATTTGAACACGCAACCTTCTGATCTGGAGTCAGACGCGCTACCGTTGCGCCACGAGGCCTACGAGGGACTCACTTTTTATTTACCTGTCATTCTGATTCATGAAAATAATTTTGGTACTGGTGAAGACCAGGCAGCTATTAACAGACACAAAATAATGACTAGCTGCCCTCTCGGTAAAATTGCTGTCCATCCAATCACTGATTTTCTCTGCCTCCGAATTGCTTCATTTTCACCTTTTCTTGTTTATATCCTTCCGTTTCTTACCTAGTTTTCTCCGTATATTCCAAATATGGAAGTTTTGGGAGTTTCGTTGTTTTTATCTTTTTAGAAATACATTCTGTTGAAGGTCAGTCGCTTTGGAATGGGGTTGTAGAGAGGAGGTAGTGAAGCGGGAATAATGAGGATCCTTCCTCCCCCGACTCCTCATTAAGGAACGCTGATCAAGGTGAGTTTTAAATTAGTTTCCAAAGTTGACTGCAGGTCACAACCAGTGTTTCCGTTAACGAATTCACGCGAGGGCTGGCAGGTTGTTTGTGCTGCATCTTTTCTGCGAGATAAAGGCGCCTCCCTGTAGCCTCCGTTCTCAGCTGATGAGAGAGTTGATTTCATACACCGACAATTCTTCAGAATCAAGATCACTGGATCTGAAACTGACCCTAAAAAGAATAAGAAATCCTGTCATCAGGAGTGAGTGGGTTATTCTGGCACTGTGTTTTGTTTGGCTGGTTAAAGAGTCTGCCTTGGGTAACCAGAGATCGGAATTTTCTAAAGTCAGCAGGGTTTGTCTGGGGACCTCGAATTTACATATAGACGATCCCGCAAATAATGCAGGGGCCGCTTTGAACTCTTAGGAAAAGATATTCCAAACAGTGGTCCACTGCTATAAAACACGCATCTTTCACTGAAAATTAAGGTCCCCCCCGCCCCCCCCCCCCCCCCCCCCCCCCCCCCCCCGGCCCCCGGCTTGCTATGGACTAGAGAAAGGTTTCCCTTCTTGTGAAAAATCCGTCCAAAGCCCAAGGGCTCCAGCTGGCAATTAAGGACCATAAACACTGAATTGAAGAAGCTTGTGTTTGACCTGTAGATATCATAGTAGCTTTGGTAGGTTGTGTGCTGTTATTCGACTGTTAACAAGCTAAGGTAGTCATTCTACCGGTTCGTGGAAAGAGATTGGGGGCTTGGGTGAGGGGTGCGTTGGGAATCAGAAGCAGTGGGCGACGAAATGAACGGGCGTTTCAGAATATAAATAACCGAGGGTTTAGGAGGATCTGCAGCAGCTTACAGAATGAAAGGATATTCCAGATTTGGTGTTGCCAGAGAATCTAGTGTTGACTGAGAATCTGCTGTTGACTGAAAGTTGAAATACATACTTTTCTCATCTATAAAATTGTAATAACAACAATATCCACCTCACAGGATTGTCGTGAGTTTATTTACATAATGTGCGCTAAAAGAGTTTATACATGCTTAGAACAATGCTTGGCACATCAATTGCTCTCAATAAATGTTACTATCACTATAAAGTTTGGTGAAATTCTTACTTTGTTTTTTTGTTTGTTTGTGTTTGTTTGTTTGTTTTGTTTTGTTTTGTTTTCAGAGACAGGGCCTCTCTCTCTCTCTCTCTGTTACCATGCAGTGGCTCCAACACAGCTCACTGAAGCCTCAACCTCCAGGGTTCAAGCCATTCTCCTGCCTCAGGTTTCCTAGTAGATGGGACTACAGGGCCACCACTCACAGCTAAAGTTTGGTGACATTCTTAAATGCATTTGCTCACACCACCAGCCTCATTCAGCAGAGAGTGTAGTAAAATTTACACTTATCATTTCTTGATTTCTTCCATAAATTTACATTTTGGTGTTAGCAAACAATTAAATACATTTGATCATTTTAGATGTTAGAATTTTTCTGTAACGAGGATAAAAAAAAAAGTAAAAATGGTCATCATCCCAGGTTGCAGCTAAAATTGGACAAGACATTGACAGCATCCAGCTGTGGAAAAACCTGGAAATGATCACCAATTTAGATCAGCGACTGGAATGAAAAACTCAGTGAAATACTTTAACTTATAGAAGTTTATTCACTCATTTTAATTGGTATTTAATGGTGATTCACAGCACAGCAGATTTCTGTCTGGTTATTTATAATGAATTGTTTCTAACATAGCAGCTAATCTGGGCCCAGCATGGTGGCTCACTCCTATAATCCCAGCACTTTGGGGTGCCAAGGCGGGTGGATCACTTGAGGTCAGGAGTTCAAGACCAGACAGGACAACATGATAAAACCCCACCTCTACTAAAAAATTCAAAAATTAGCCAGGTGTGCCTGTGAGCCCAGCTACTTGGGTGGCTGGCTGAGGCACAAGAATCACTTGAGCCCATGAGGTGGAGATTGCAGTAAGCCAAGATCATGCAACTGCACTCCAGCCTGGGTGACAGAGCGAGATCCTGTCAAAAAAAAAAAAAAAAAAAATATGAAGGTCTGTTTCTTTTCCCATCAGAAATACAGCTAATCTACATTTCCCAGCCTCCCTTGTACTTAGATGTGGCCATGTGACTGAGATACGGACAATGAAATGTGGGAAGAAGTCTTGGTTTAGGAAAACTTCTCATGAGTGTTCCTTTCTCTTTCTGTTGGTCAAATGCTGAAAATGCAGTGGAGAACTCCATGATCCTAGAGCCAAAGCCACTCAGTGATCTCTTGGTGATTGCTGGTAAGACCAACCAGAAAACCTGCATTAGATGTTGCCTGAGGGAAAAAAGGCATTTATTGAGTTTAAAAACTGAGACTTACAGTTAAAGCTGTGTTATAGCAACTCCATTATATAATAACACAAGTGTTACAGCTAATGGTATCACTAGCTTCTATTCATAACTAATATAACAATGCTTTATTTCCCCTTGCTCATTTGTCTCCCATGTTTTAGTGCATAAACTAATCTCATAATTACAGTCTTCTCATAAAACACCATGTAATAAGGTAACTAGAATCATTAACATGTACATGATAAACATATGGCAGAAAATACAATTTTCCAAAATTCTAAAAATTATTATCTCATTTAATAATGCACCATTGTTTTGTAAATTAATTAGGATATCTCCCGCACTTTACTTTCTCACCTTAAAAAACCAAGCTGAGCAGATATATATAAATAGATAATACTCTTTAGTAAATGCAATACAAGGCTGAGCGTGGTGGCTCACACCTGTAATCCAAGCACTTTGGGACGCGAACGCACACAGATCCCTTGAGCCCAGGAGTTTGAGAACAGCCTGGGCAACATGGCACAACCCCATCTTTACAAAAAATACAAATATTAGTAGGGCATGGTGGTGTACACCTGTAGTTCTAGCTACTCAGGAGGCTGAGGTAGAAGGATTGCTTGAATCCAGGAGGTCGAGATTGCAGTGAGCCAAAATCGTGCCACTGCACACTCTAACCAGGGTGACAAAGTAAGACCCTGTCTCAAAAAAAGAAAGAAAGCTGGGTGCGGTGTCTCACGCCTATAATGCCAGCACTTTGGGAGACTGAGGTGGGCGGATCATGAGGTCAGGAAATTGAGACCACCCTGGCTAACACGGTGAAATCCCATCTCTACCAAAAATACAAAAAAAAAAAAAATTTGCCGGGTGTGGTGGCCCCCCCCGTAAACCCCGCTACCCGGGGAGGCTGGGGCAGGGAAATCAATCCCTTGAATCTGGGGGCAGAGATTGCAGCGAGCAGAGATCGTGCGGCGGGACCAGAGAAAGACACGGTCTCAAAAAAACAATATCAAAAAAAAAAAAAAGAGTAAACGCAATACTACCTTAAAAATGTTATATTAATGTGGACTTCATTCTAAGTATAATCTTATTTTAGCTTGACTCAGATTTCTTCCCACTCTCATCAAAGTAAATATATTTTTAAATTTATTTTTTAAGAAATTAGTAAATTTCAATCCCACATTTGTTTTTTGTTGAACTCCTTACTGTCTTGGTCATTCCCAGATGGGTGTACTGGTAAATGTTTAACGATCAACTCTTGAGGGAAAGACGCTATCTTAGCAAGTGATGCTTGCAAATTCTCTCACCATAAGTGATTCAAACTACAGATGCAGAGTCACTGAATGTTAAATTGGGAAGAGATGTGCATAGTTGGCTCCTGTGAGCCAGTACAAGGGGCTCTATTGTACCACCAATGTCTAGTCTATAGTTTTCTCAACAGTAATGACACTTAGAATAAACTAAGTGTCTTAGTCTGTTTGTGTTGCTACAAAGGAATAACTGAGGCTGGGTAATCTTAAAGCAAAGAGGTGTATTTGGCTCGTGGTTCTGCAGAATGTACAAGAAGTATGGCACCAGCATCTGCTTCTGATGAGGGCCTCAGGAAGCTTCCACTCATGGTGGAAGGTGAAGGGAAGCCAGTATGTGCAGATCACATAATGAGACAGAGAAAACGAAAGAGAAGGAGATGCCAGGCTCTTTTTAACAACCAGTGCTGTGAGAACGAAGAGTCAGAACTCACTCCCTCCAGTGAGAATAGCACCAAACCATTCATGAAGCACCTGCCCCCATGATCCAAACACCTCCCCCAAGGCCCTGCCTCCAATATCAGGATCACATTTCAGCATGAGACTTGGTGGGGTCTAACAAACCACATCCAAACCATAGCACTGATGTTTATTAAGCATTTATTATGTGCCAATAATATTTATCTGAATTTTTATATGCTGACATATAATATATTCCATCTTTACAATAAGCCTGTGAGGTTGGTGCTGAAAACATAAAAAATTGCCCAACATGTAGAAACTAAAAGCTAGGGCAATTGAACATACACAATTTTGACACACAAAAAAATTGTTTTTGTTTATGTTGTTGCACAGTATAAACAATGATCACACAAAGCCGTTGTGTTACCTGAGGTGGAACAAGATGAAGACAAGATCAATCCATAACTACATATGACACAGGAAAGAAATTAGGACACTCTACACCCATAAAAAAAAGTAAATACCCCTTTTCCAGGACAGTAGAGTGACTGTGATTTCTTACCAATGACATCCCCAGCCCCACTTTAATTCTTCTCCTGCCTCCTAAATAAAAATTCAAAAAAGTGACTCACACTCAGTTACTGAACTGCTCCACTTCCTGACCACACCCAGTCCAGAGCTAATATTTGATTCCCTTACACTCTCCTTAGAATAGTAAGCTTCTCCCAACCCCCCCTTACCTAGATGCCTTACTATTCCACTAGTGTTCATTCTCTCTTGCTGTAGCAAGTTTAATAAACCTAGCTTTGTTTGACCACAGGTGTGTTCCTAGAGGTCTTTGGTCAGCAGACTTTAACAGTGTCAGTAGTTTCATTTTACAGAAGAGAAAATTAAAGTTTAAACTGAAGAGTTAGGGAGCCTCTTGTTTGAGATAAGATTTCATACAAGAGATCACTTTACCTTCCTGCAAGGAGCAGATGATCTAGGCTGAACTTATAAGACATTGTCACAAAGAGCAAAATGAACTGGCTGCCAAGATAAGAATTCACAGATGGGTAACCCAGAGATTAAAATAGCCACAACAAGAAGCTATTATCACCCCTAAGGATGGAGGGGCAGCGGGAAGAGGCCATGTTAGAGCCCAGAGTGGGAGGTAGAAGGGTGACAGTGGTCCGCAGGAAATGACCCATCAGGAGCTAGAATTCCAAGGGGAGAATCTCAAACCTTGAAATGGATGCAGCTATTGTAGGCAATGCTACAGGAAGCAGAAAGAAAGAATATCCTGGCCTCAGAGTTCCTCTTGAATTCCAACCTTTTGTCATTCTTCCATTGGCTAACCCTACCCAGAAGCCAGAAGGTAAGGATGCTCAGAGCAGAGGAAGGATGGGGAATGAATCCGACAACAAAAAGCCAACTTGATTTACAAGACAACTTGATCGACACCTCCCAATTATGATCAAAGTATTAAATCTACTGAAAATGTTTTAATGCGGGCAGGAGCATGCCTATAATCCCTGTACTTCAGGAGGCCAAGGCGGGTGGATAACTTGAGGTCAGGAGTTCAAGACCAACCTGGCCAACATGGTAAAACCCCATCTCTACTAAAAATACAAAAATTAGCCAGACAAGGTGGCATGCACCTATAGTCCCAGCTACTCAGGAGGCTGAGGCACAAGAATCACTTGAATCCAGGAGGTGGAGGCTACAGTGAGCCAAGATCGTGCCATTGCTCTGCATCCTGGGTAACAGAGGGAGACTCCATCTCAAAATAATAATAATAATAATAAATTGATAATAATAAAAATGTTTTAATGAATGTATAAATGAGTCTTCTCATTAGAGTTTGCTCTTTGAACTAATTCCTTCTAATATGCAGATTCTAATCATAAGAACTCCAGTATAACACAGAGTTATATTTAATATGTATTTATAGAAGTGCCTAAGTTTTATAGCATAAAATCACAGGGAACAACAAATTACAAATACTCAATTTAAAAAAGTTTTCTTTTCTTTTCTTTTTTTTTTCCTCCCTCTGTTGCCCAGGCTGGAGTGCAGTGGCCCAATCTCGGCTCACTGTAGCCTCCGCCTCGTGGGTTCAAGCAATTCTTCCGCCTCAGCCTCCTGAGTAGCTGGGATTACAGGTGCACGCCACCTCGCCAAGCTAATTTTTGTATTTTTAGTAAAGACGGGGTTTCACCATGTTGGCCAGGCTGGTCTTAAACTCCTGACCTAAGTGATCCACCCACCTCAGCCTCCCAAAGTGCTGGGATTACAGGCATGAGCCACAGCGCCCGGCCAAAAAGTTTTCTTTTCTAAGACATAATTATCAAGTATATAAAACATTCCATATCCCAGGTATAAAAAGAGTAGTAATTCACTTATGAAAGAGTGGCATTTTAATAGTAGGACAGTTTGATGGTTTAGTAATAGGATTTTTGTTGGTTTGTATTCAATATAAAACACTTTAACAAAAAAGCCAGGCCATGATAAGCTAAAGGTCAGTTACTTCACTAGATTTCCTTTCTTTGAGCAAAAAACTTTTAAAAACTTTTTTTGTAGAGTTGAAAAACCAGGCCTCAGAAAACATCTCAAATATCCAACAGTCATTAGGGTAGATCAAGGGTCAGGAAACATGCCTGCAGGCCAGATGTGGCCTACTACCTGTTTTTGTACTGCCTACAGCTGTTTTTACATTTTTAGATTGCTGAATATAAATTAAAAGCAGAATAATCATCTGTGCCACATCAACATTATATGAAATTCCAATTTCATTGCCCATAGATAAGGTTTTACCGGGACATAGCCATGTCCATTCATCTATGGCTGCACTATAAGAGCAGTTATGAAAGACATAGAAGGACCTGCAAATCCAAAAATGTAGCAGAAAATATAAAGAAAAAAAGAGTTCAGGCCTCTGCACCAGAGGAAGGTGTTTTCTTGCAGACAGAGGCAGCTGTTCCCCTTGGCATCAGATGCATCTCCAGAATTTCTTTCTTATTCTGGTGTTAGCACAGGTATCAGTAAGCAGAAAGGTTCAGAAACTTCCAAAACATACTGTTGCCCAAGGTCACAGCCTGTGGGATACCTGAACTTGGGGTGTCCCCTAGTTCCAGCTGACTCCTCTGCTTGTCATCTTCACTCCCTCTGCTCAGTTTCCCAGCTGTGATGAGGCCCAGCTGGAGCTCTGTGCTTGAGCTCCACAGTCCCCATTGTATCTTTGTAATAGTATGATACATTCCTTTTTTCTTCTCCTTAATTGAGTTTGAGTTGCATTGTTAGAAACAAAGTATTAGGATATGAAAACTCAACTTTTGTGTATGTGTATATGTATGTTACTTTAGAAAAAACATTCTTTCCATTTTGCAGGGAGGGTAGGCCAGTCAGCAGAAAAGTAAACAGGCTCTTTTGTGGTTCTAGATCAGTGATCCATCCATCCATTCATTTATTCATTCAACAAATATTTATTGTTGGCCTAATGTGTGCCAAGCACTTTTCTAGACCCAAGGGATACTACAGTTAACAAACAAATGAAAACAAACAAATTCCTCTGTTGGGTGTTACTATGCCTGGATATGATCCTAGAGACAATCGTAGCCATCTTGTGACCATGAAGGGAGCTAAGCTGATGCATTACATTAACCTTGCAAAATGTAAAGATGGAAAGAATCTGGGTCTTTAATGAGGATACATTGGAATTGCCCTCTGTGTTGTCAGGGTTATAATGCAAACAATCGAACACACTTCAGATTGTTTACACAGGAAAAGGTTTTTTTTCTTTACTTTTTTTTTTTTTTGTAGTTAGCTATTTAATGAGGTTCTTAAGACATTTAGAACACCAATTTGTGAGGATAAATTCCATTCGTCAGGGCAAACACAGATCGCAGGTAGCCCTGGAGCTGAGGAACAGCTTTGATTTTTGGTAAAATTTGTAAGTCCACAGCTTTCTGATCAATCTTGCGCTGCTCTGTAATCTCGTATTTCTCTTTTTCTGTGTCGAAGATCTCACCTTCCTGGTGTCTGGGCTTCCGCAGCTTCTTCTTCTTGAAGTAAGCATCAGTAAGATGTTTTGGGATTTTTACATTGCTGATATCGATTTTGGTTGAGGCAGCAATGACAAATTTCTGGTGTGTTCTTCATAGAGGAACTCGATTGAGGACCAGATCCAGTCACAAGTAACAAGCCACTAGCCAGCTGCTTCAGGAAAACCACCATCTTGCCCCTGTGGCGTCCAGTGAGGATGATCAGAATGGTCCTGGGGGCAATGTTGGCTCGCAGTTTTCTCACGTGCTGACTGAAGGGATTTTTGCCGTGGCTCAACAGCTTTCGAGGCACGTCTTCAGTAGGATAATATCTAGGCATTTTGTGAAGTTTAGCCACCTGGGTACCGCCATTTTTGTCACCACCAACTGTTTAGTAAGAGTTGCAAGAACCTTCTCCTTCTTTTTCTTTTCAACCTTGGATTTAGCGGCTGAGTACTTCCTCTTGTACATGGTCTTTCTGGAATACATGGCAGATCAGGAATACCTGCAAATTCCTCTGACAAGGACAGGGTTGCGGCTGCAATGGGGCTTCCCTTCTTGGGCTTCTTAGCCTTGAGGTTACCCTTTTTCACCTTGCCACCAGCATCAGCCTTCTTGGCTTCGGGTTTCTTCTCTTTAGTATCTGGCTTCTCAACTTTTTCACCCGCCATCTTGCAAGATCAGGAAAAGATTTTTTACAAAAAATTTTGTAACATTTCTATGTTGAGCCTTCAGATTGACTTCCAATGCCACACTGCAGAACTGGACCACTGAGGGAGCTGCTGGCTCCTCTAAAATCACTACAGTGTCACCACCACAGACTACAGCATCACTGCCACAACCAAGAAAACCGCCACCGTCAGAAAGCTCCCGCCTGCTGCCAGCTCCAGAACCATGCAGCACCTGCATAAACACCAGGAAAACAGATGCCTTATGGCCTGCCTCTCAAGTCTTAAAAATCCATTATGGGTCACTGGAGACTGCTAACAACAGTACACAGGAGAACCAAACAACAGTTGAAACTGCAGAAATGCAGTCCCCGCCTCATTTCTATCCTCCAAATTCCATGTGACTACATCTGATTTGCTAGATATAGTTTGTTTAAGCTACATTTTTCTTTCAAATCACGACTGCCTGAGAAACTAAGAGATGTAGTTTTTTGTTTTCCTGCCTCTACAATACAGAAAAGATCACTAGGAGGAGGGAGAATGACTGTGGCATGCCACCTCACTAGAGTCTCTCCATGTCCTACCTGAGAACATCTTATGAATTGAGAAAACTCTTCATTATTGTTTAAGCCAATAAATCAATCTGACACTCCAGGGTATGGATTCAGTTCATGACAGAATTTAGGCCTTCTGAGCCCCAACCCTGTTCTCCCATACCTACCACTCCTCACTAACTTTGGTTTTCATACCCCTCCCTTCTCTCATGTGTGGTAGTCACAATATTCAACTAAAGAGCTCAGAGATGAGACTTTCCAGAGAAGAGGGTATCACAACCAAGTTAAATCTATAGAGGTCTTCCTTAACAGACAACTGAAACAGAATTTCTAAGATCTGATGAATTCAGCAAGAAACACAGGACTGACTGAGTTTCTTTCTCCATGGGTGAAGATAGGAAGACAAGTTTCTCAGACAGTAAAGGGGGATGCTTTAAGAAAGAAACTAACAAGACCTTCTCCATCTGGTGAACTATCCTTGACAATACCCTTATTTTGGGTTCCTCCCTAGTTACTCTTCCAAAGAAAATGACTTTCCCATTTCCATCCCCAAGTAACTAAAATGTCTAGATTTCCTATAGAAACAATGGCATACTTCAGCAACTACCATATGCTGATCATTGTTTAGGAATGCACAAAATAAATCATTCTTGTAGAAGATGTTTATTTTCAGTCTTTAAATGAAGTCTCTCTTAATAGCAGGCTCAATTCAAAATCATCTTCTAGTTTTCAAAAATTCGTAGATACGTGGACTTTCGGAACATGTTTTCTAAAAGGATTCGAACCACCTTTTTATGGATTCAGTTTTGTGTCCCCCAAAATTCATATGTTGAAATCCTAATCTTAGTACCTCAGAATGCAACCTTATTTGGATATAGCTTTGGGAGGACCCAAGGCAGAGCTGTAGGGTGTAGGGGAAGCTGTGGATGCTTCCTGCTTCCTCTGGGTGTGAATGTGACTGACGGGTTCAGAGGCTGAGGATACCTCTCCAGGATGTTGAGGAAAGAAGCCAGGATTTTAGTGGTTCTGCAATCAGAAACCAGGGCACAAGAACGCAGAGGCAGATGCCCTAGTGGACAGACGACCAGGGAGGGCCAGCAATTCTTCTCCATGCGTGGACACAGCAGCGGTCTTCTCTTCATGTCCAAACTGAGATACCATCTGAGGAAAAGGAGGAGCCCAGAATTAATCAGTAAAGCCCTGAATTGACTAGGACGAAGACCATTGACTCAGGAGTAGCCTGGTTTGACTAAGATGAAGGATATGCCATTAAGCGGGAAGGGACTGAGGATGGAAATAAAGCTCAGTTTGTATTCATATAAACGTACAGGCACACGCCATCACGTCCAGCTAATTTTTGTATTTTTACTGGTCAGGCTGGTCTTGAACTCCCGAGCTCGTGATCAGCCCACCTCAGCCTCCCAAAGTGCTGGGATCACAGGCGTGAGCCACCACGCCTGGCAACGTTTCTAGGAGCAAAACATGCGCATTTCAGCTTTTGAGGTTCCCTGCTGTGCATAGCCTTCAGCTTGCCATCCATAGGCCGCTGCATTGGCAGGGGTTGAGAGGGTGAGACTTTCTCGGGCCCACGGCACATGCAGTGATGCAAATCGGCCACGAGGGGGCGGCGAAGCC
>NC_044981.1:26669674-26783046 GCF_008728515.1 Papio anubis
GAGCATGTGTGTTTGAACAATATGAAATCTGGGCATCTTTTAAAAAAGAACAGGATAACAGCGATGTTCAGGGAACAAGAGAGGTAACTTTGAACTGGCCGCCGGTGAGTAGAACGGAACAGAGCTATATTTCTCCTCTTTCATAAGCAAATAGGAGAAATATCGCTGAATTATTTTTCTCAGCAAGGAACATCCCTGAGAAAGAGAAAGCGCCCTGAGGGTAGGTCTATAAACGGCCCCTTTAGAAGCGTGCCGTCTTTTATGGTCGAAGCCCAAGGGATGAAATAAGCCCCGGTCTCCTGTAGCTTTCCCAGGCTTATTAGGAGCAGGAAAATTCCCACCTAATAAATTTTGGTCAGACAGGTTGTCTGCTCTCAAACCCGGTTTCCTGATAAGATGTTATCAATGACAATGCGTGCCCGAAACTTCATTAGCAATTTTAATTTCGCCTCATCCGGTGGTCCTGTGATCTCGCCCTGCCTCCATTTGCCTTGTGATATTTTATTACCTTGTGAAGTATGTGATCTCTGTGACCCACACCCTATTCGTGCACTCCCGCCCCTTTTGAAAATCACTAATAAAAATTTGCTGGTTTTACAGCTCGGGGAACATCACGGAAACTGCCGACATGTGATGTCTCCTCCGGACACCCAGCTTTAAATTTCTCTCTCTCTTGTGCTCTTTCCCTTTATTTCTCAGCCCAGCCGAGACACTTAGGAAATAGAAAAGAACCCACGTTACACTTCGGGAGCGGGTTCTCCCGATGTAACAGAATCTAACTTACCTTTTAAAAAGATAATTTTAACTGTTGTGTTGAGAAAAGACCTTAGGGGGACAATGATAGAAACAAGGAAACCAATTAAGAGACTCCTGGTGACAAAAAGTATTAAGAAAGATCAGAGTACTAGCAGGGAAAGAGGAGAAGTGGGTGTATCTGGAAGGCTGAATCAGTAAGATTTCCTGGTAGATTTGAATGGGAATGAGAATAATAGTCAAGGATAACTTTAAGGGCAGAACACCAACCTTATACATCCATACCAACGAATAGAAGTGTTAAGTGGCCCAGTGTATTTTTTTAAAAATTGCCCTCAAACTTGGAAAGACTGAATTCACATAAAATGTTCTCTACTATTTAATCAGAGCAAAAGGGGTTCAATGATAACAAGAGTTATATCACTGTGAAGACTTGATATATCAGGTCTGCAGCCCACTGCGGCCCGGATGGATTGAATGACTTTAAGATTTGATGGATTTTATTTATTTGAAATGAAACGCCAGCGATTGATAATTTGATGACGAGATCCTGAGATCCGATCCTGCAAGCGCGGGTGCGCGCGCGTTCCTTCCGCGCCGCGCGCGCGCGCGCGCGCGCGCGCGCCGCGTGCGCCTCCTCTCTCCTCTTCTTCTTCTTTCTTTTTTTTTTTTTTGTAGATCTCCCTATGTTGCCCAGCCTGGTCTCAAATCCCTGGCTCAAGGAATCCTCCTGCCTCGTCCTCCCAAAATGCTAGGATTACAGGCATAAGGCATCACAGGCCCTTTTTTCTTTACTCAGTAACCTGAATATTAACAGTAATTTATCACCTGCTCCATGTGATGTTATATCCAGTTTTAAAACGATTCCATATTTTATTTACTTAGATAAATAGCACATAGAGTTGGGCACAGGAAATTACAAGTATTAAACTAGATGGGGACTGTCACAGTGTTTTACGTCTGTAATCTCAGCACTTTGGGAGGCCAAGGTGAGCAGATCACTTGAGCTCAGGAGTTCAAGACCAGCCTGGCCAACATGGCAAAACCCCATCTCTACAAAAAATACAAAAATTAGTTGGATGTAGTGGTGCTCATGTCAAGTTCCAGCTACTGGGGAGGCTGAGGTGGGAGGATCGCTTGAACACAGGTGGCAGAGGTAACAGTGAGCCATGATTGCACCACTACACTCCAGCCTGGGTGACAGAGTGAGACCCTGTCACTAAATAAATAAATAAACTAAGTAACTAACTAGATGGACTCCCTAGGATTTGGGTGTATTGTTGGTGTATACACCATGAAACTGAGAATTATGAGTTAACATAAAATGGATGAATTTGACCACAGTAACTTTTCTTCAGTACAGTGAGACTTGACTGTTCTCTAAGTCTACTTTAAGAAAGATACAGTGTCTTTCAAAACAATTGACAAACACATTTTTATTAAGCACCTTTTCATTGCTGGACATTTAATAAAAATATGAACATGATATAGTCCTTGCCTTCAAGAAAGCTGCCATCAAGACTACTTTCAGTGGTCGTTTCCATAGTTTGTTACCAGAAAAGTTTCTCTGAATGTATAAAGCACTGTAAGAAAAAAGAAAAATGAAAATTGCCATATATCTACTGGGTGAACTTGACTGATTTAACAAAAATTACATCCACAGCTATATTTTAATTGTCTGGCAATAGGAAATGAAGATGCAGTCAGGTGTGATGGCTCATGCCTGTAATTCCAGCACTTTGGGAGGTCAAGGCAGGAGGATTGCTTGAGGCTAGGAGTTCAAGACCAGCCTGGGCAACATAGAGAGACCCTGTCTCTATTTTTTTTTTTTTTTTTTAATTCTTTTTCAAAAAATACAAAAATTAGCTGGGTGTGGTGGTGCACACCTGTAGTCCCAGTTACTTGGGAGGCTGAGGTGGGAGGATCGCTTGAGCTCAGGAGGTTGAGGCTGCAGTGAGCTGTGATTGAGCCACTGCACTCCAGCCTTGATGACAGAGCAAGACCCTGTCTCAAAAAAATTAAATAAAATAAAAAAAGATAAAGCATGTGCATTGCTTTATGTTTCTGTAAATAATTCTAGGATTTGAGTGCTAGAAATAGCATCAAAAAAAGTTAGTGGGGCCAGGCGTGGTGGCTCATGCCTCTAATCCCAGCACTCTAAGATGCCGAGGCAGGTGGATCACCTGAGGTCAGGAGTTCCAGAGTAGCCTGGCCAACATAGTGAAACCGCATCTCTACTAAAAATACAAAAATTAGCAGGGCGAGATGGTGGGTGCCTGTAATCCCAGCTACTCGGGAAGCTAAGGCAGGAGAATAATTTGAACCCAGGAGGTAGAGATTGCAGTAAGCCGAGATCACGCCACTGCACTTTAACCTGGACAACAAGAGCAAAACTCTGTCTCAAAAAAAATAAATAAATAAAAATTAAAAAATAAAAAAAATAAATAAAATTAGCCTGCTGGGCATGATGGCTCACGCCTGTAATCCCAGCACTTTGAGAGGACAAGGCAGGTGCATCACCTGAGGTCAGGAGTTCGAGACCAGCCTGGCCAATATGGCAAAACCCTGTCTCTACCAAAAATACAAAAATTAGTTGGGTGTGGTGGCTCGCGCCTCTAATCCCAGCTACTTGGGAGGCTGAGGCACAAGAATTGCTTGAACCCAGGAGGCAGAGGTTGCAGTGAGCCGAAATTGCATCACTGCACTCCAGCCTGAGTGACAGAGTGAGACTCCGTCTCAAAAAAAAAAAGTTAGCCTTGTATGGATATATGATTTTAAATATAATCTTAAAAGCAATCTAAAATGAAAATTGAAAATATTTGGGCCATCTAATGTATTACAATATGAAATACTAGCATCATCTATGAAATACTTTAGCCAAAAATATTTTAAGTTGAATTGAATCAAGTTTCTAGACATACCTTCTAATGTATAGAACATAGAGGATCAAATGCAACAAAACTATGAATCAATGGTCTTTAAAAAGTCAACGTTATAAAAATATTGAGAGACTAAAGACATTACAACCACATGGAATGAGTGACTCTATACTGAATTCTATTCGAAAAAATAAATACATAAATATATTCTTGGGATAACTAGAGAAATTGGATCATAAGCCAGTTATTAGATACAATGAAATTACTGATACTTCTCCCAGGAGTGATAACAAGTTTATGATGTGTAGAATGCTCTTACATGTAGGAGTGCTTGCTGAAGTGTTTAAATGGTAAAGTCATCACATCTGTCACTTATTTTCAAACAGTTCAGCAAAAGAAATGTACATGCTGTATGTGTGCACACACAAGAAACAGAGATTGATTTAAAGCGAGTATGGCAAATACTAGCAATTGTTGATTGTGGAGTGTATATATTGTTCACTGCAATATTATATCAATTCCTTTTTGTAAATTTAAAACTTTTCGGCCGGGCACGGTGGCTCAGGCCTGTAATCCCAGCACTTTGGGAGGCCGAGACGGGCGGATCACGAGGTCAGGAGATCGATATCAGCCTGGCTAACATGGTGAAACCCCGTCCTACTAAAAAAATACAAAAAACTAGCCGGGCGAAGTGGCGGGCGCCTGTAGTCCCAGCTACTCCAGAGGCTGAGGCAGGAGAATGTCCTAAACCGGGGAGGCGGAGCTTGCAGTGAGCTGAGATCCAGCCACTGCACTCCAACCTGGGCAACAGAGTGAGACCCCATCTCAAAAAAAAAAAAAAAAAAAAAACTTTTCATAATAAAAAACTATAGAGAGAAAATAACCTCCTTCAAGAGTAACATATAAAAAACACGACACAACTAAAAACTGTAATAATTGTGTCCCTTTTGTAATTTCTGAGAAATCTCCAAACATTTTCTTCTATTCTTTTGTAAAGGAAGAAAGTTTAGGCAAGAGTTTATTTTAGGGACAAGCCTAAGAACATATCCTCTTTATTATTTCTGTTTTAATCCAAAGAGCTTCTTTAGATGTCAAAAGTCATGTAAAATTTGTGTATGGATGAGATTAGAGCAAGGCAAGTTCCTAGCTAATGATTCACATTAAGAGGCTGAACATACTGGGTTTGAAAATGGCTCAGGCTGGGCACTGTGACTCATTCCTGTAATCATAACACTTTGGGAAGTAAAGACCAGCCTGGCCAACATGGTGAAACCCAGTCTCTACAAAAAATACAACAACTAGCCAGGCATGGTGTCAGGTGCCTGTACTCCCAGGTAGTCGGGAGGCTGAGTAGGAGGATGGTTTAAGCCCCATGAGGCAGAACTTGCAGTGAGCCATGTCCATGCCACAGCACTCCTGTAGCAGGAGGAGTCATAGACAAAAATCCCTCAGACACCGGATTGTGGAAGGAAAGAGCTTCATTCAGCTGGGAGCATTGAAAGACTTACGTCCTAGAAACTGAGCTCTCTGAATAAGTAATTCCTGTCCTTTTTAAGGGCTCACAACTCTAAAGGGGCTGCGTGAAGTGGGGGTCGTGATCAATTGAGCAAGCAATGGGTACATGACTGGGGGCTACAATGCACCAGTAATCAGAATAAAACAGAACAGAACAGGGAGTTTCACGATGCTTCTTCATACAATGTCTAGAATCTATAGATACCACAAGCGGTGAGGTCAGGGGTTGAATTTTAACTACCAGGCCTGAAATGTGGCACTGGGCTGTCTGACTATGAATTTCACTTCTGTCTATTCTTTTAACTTCTACCTTTTCAGTAAACAAGAAATTAAGTATAAGACAATATAAGGAGTGGTCTCCTCTCTCCAATCTGGGAACAGAGCCAGACCCTGTCTCAAGAAAAAAAAGAGAAAGAAAAAACAAACAAAGAAAAGAAAATGGCTCAGTAATTGAATTGGGATTGTTGCAAAATTTGAGAAACTAGGTGTTAAAGCATATACAGTGGCAGCACATTGTATGCACTATATGTTAATAAATAATTACTTAATACTGGTGAGATTTGGCAGGGTAATGGGTATGTGTTAATTGAAAGAGGACACCAACATCTAAAAAAGGCAACGTTCTTACCAGCTGAGAGCTGAAAACACAGCTAATATTTAATTATTCATAGAAGGAAAATAAAATGAAGAAAAATCTCAACTGATCTATCTTCTAATGTTCTGAAATTTACAGCTCGTTGCTTAAAGTAGGCCTAGCAAAGAGAATGGAGTCAAAGCTCTTTTTTTTTTTAACCAAATAACGTCTATTAACATCTCAAAGAACTCTTGATACTCAAGGAACTAACATTTAGCAAAAATACATTTTAGAAAATATGGTTCTTTTCAAATGTAAATTATTGCAAGAGGCAAACAACCAGGAAATAAAAGACTGGAAGAACTGGTTAAAGACCCATCTAATGCCATAAAAGTTCACAAGACTACTTAAATATAAATAATAGTTTATTAACAATCTTGTACTTTTAAAATTCACATTGGTAATTCTAAAATGCTTTGAGTGACATCAGAATCACCTAAGATGTGGGAATGACAATCAATTAATTAATTTATAATTAATCTAAGAAAAGTTATATACATTTTAGAGACCAGGAAGACTAAAGTGGCTTCTGAATTACTGTGTTTATGAACCAAGAACTGGATTATGAAGACTTTTATAAAATCATCTTGAGGTAGGAAAAAAAACAACGTTCTGAGAGTACGATGCCCATTTTTGTGTGTGTTTACAATATTGTGATTGCTGTAATAATCAGGCAGTGAGAATACTAGCCCTTCATCTGATAAGCCACTGTAACCCTCAGGTCCTTATTAACCCTTTATAAAGCTGGTGATATGGTGTGGCTGTTTCACCACCCAAATCTCATTTTGAATTGTAGTTCCCAAAATCTCCATGTGTCATGGGAGGAACCCAGTGGGAGGTAACGAAATCATGGGGGTGGTTGCCCCTGTGCTATTCTCTTCATGGTAATTGCTCATGAGATCCAGTGGTTTTATAAGGGGTTTCCCCCTTCACTTGGTTCCCAGTCTCTCTCCTGCCGCCCTGTGAAAAGTAGGCACCCTTCTAGGGGCATGCATTATCACGTGAAAGTATACCAATGTTAAATGCAGAAACAATAGACTCTAAGGAGACTTCAGAAGGGAAAAACAGTAATATAAAAGAGGTCAGAGCCGGGCGTGGTGGCTCACGCCTGTAATCCCAGCACTTTGGGAGGCCGAGGCAGGTGGATCACGAGGTCAGGAGATTGAGATCATCCTGGCTAACACGGTGAAACGCCATCTTTACTAAAAGTACAAAAAAAAAAAAAATAGCTGGGTGTGGTAGCAGGTGCCTGTAGTCCCGGCTGCTCAGGAGGCTGAGGCAGGAGGATGGCGTGAACCCGGGAGGGGGAGCTTGCAGTGAGCCGAGATGGCGCCACTGCATTCCAGCCTGGGCGACAGAGCGAGACTCCGTCTCAAAAAAAAAAAGAAAAAAAAGAAAAGAAAAAGCGGTCAGAAAAGGGATACCTCTCATTGACATCTATTAGACAAGTACAGGACAAGATCTTGACAGGGAGTGGAGGGATATCCTGCCCTATCTCATTAGGGTTACTCTGTGAAGCAAGACCAGGAGTGGGGATAGGTCTGAAACAGCCATGTTGTAATAAGTCTTTCCAAGAAAACGTCACTACATTATTTTGGAGGACAGTATGAAAGGTAAGGTAGCAGAGAGAATTGGGGATAATCAGAAAATAGGCTATCTCAGTCAGCTTTCTTCCCATTTGTCTATGCCACAGAGTCTCCCTCTGTTGCCCAGGCTGGAGTACAGTGGCGCGATCTCGGCTCACCGCAGCCTCGACTTCCCAGTGAGGCAGGAAAATAGGATCTGGAAGCAGGGAACACAAGGCCAACTCACACTTCAGCTATAACAGGAAATATCCTCTCCCTAGGGCATACACGGAGTAAATGACTTTGTAACTTTACTTCATCCTCTTCATTTACATAGGGTGTACCCCAAGTAGACGGTATTTAAACTCACAAAAACTCTGTAACGGGGCCTTTGAGCCCCTATGCTCAGCCCCACTCCCACACTGTGGAGTGTACTTTCATTTTCAATAAAACCTTTCATTCTTTCCTTGCTCTGTTTGTGCGTTTTGTCCAATTCTTTGTTCAAGACACCAAGAACCTGGACACGCTCCACCATTAACACCAGGCTCTAGTGATCCTCCCATCTCAGCCTCCTGAGTAGCTGGAACTGTAGGCACGTGCCACCACGCCCAGCTAATTTTTGTATTTTTTGGAGAGACGAGGTTTTGCCATATTCCCCAGGGTTAAATTTTTTTAGTTTTATTTATTTATTTTTTTGAGATGGAGTCTCCCTCTGTTGCCCAGGCTGGAGGGCAGTGATGCGATGGGCTCAACTGCAACCTTCACCTCCTGGGTTAAAGCGATTCTCCTGCCTCAGACTCCTGAGCAGCTGGAATTATGGGCACACAACACCATGCCCGGCTAATTTTTGTATTTTTTAGCAGAGACAACGTTTCACTATGTTGCTGGTCTCGAACTCCTGACCTCAGGTGATCCACTGGCTTCGGCTTTCCAAAGTGTTGGGATTACAGGCATGAGCCACTGCACCCAGCCAAAAATTTCTTTATTAAGCATTAATAACTGTTATCATTTATTAAAACCCTGCCACAGTCAATCAAGGCCCTATACTATGTGCTCGAAGGCTAACTGAACACAAGACAGACCTCAGTTAGTGAAGGCTACATAAGTAATGCCTAAACATATCAGGTACTTTGAAATGTTAGATGTTTTCCTGACAGTTATCTAAAGTCTAGTAAAAGTTTACGGACTTTACCATTCACTTTTTCTACTTTCCTAGCTCTTTTGATTTTTACTTTTTAAAAATCTTACACTTCTAGTATAGAATACCTTTAACCAAAAGTCATGGGGGAAGGAGAAGTTATGAATCAATTAAAAAAAAAACTCAAGGGAAAAAAAAGGATAAAATTTTACTCTGAAAAGTTTCTAAAAATACAGATGTCTGCTGGTATGTATAAAGCATGTTTTAACCATCTTATGGCATTCTTCATGTTAGATATTTGCAATCAATCTATATAGCATACCAGGGGAGAAATTTATCTTAAAGCAGGGAAGTTGTTGGCAAGTATGATTAATTTAGCTTTGCCTTGTGTAATCATTTTTAGTATCTGTCAGTGTCCCAGCACATATTTCCTAATTTTCTTTTTCTTTTTTTTTTTTTTTGAGACGGAGTCTCGCTCTGCCGCCCAGGCTGGAGTGCAGTGGCCGGATCTCTGCTCACTGCAAGCTCCGCCTCCCGGGTTCACGCCATTCTCCTGCCTCAGCCTTCCGAGTAGCTGGGACTACAGGCGCCCGCCACCGCGCCCGGCTAGTTTTTTGTATTTTTTAGTAGAGACGGGGTTTCACCATGTTAGCCAGGATGGTCTCGATCTCCTGACCTCGTGATCCGCCCGTCTCGGCCTCCCAAAGTGCTGGGATTACAGGCTTGAGCCACCGCGCCCGGCCTCCCTAATTTTCATAATTGCTTGTGTCTAGAGTTCAGAGAGTTCCAGGACTTCTTCCAAAAGACATATGTTTACATAAGCAAAATACACTTTTATTACAGTATAGTGTAAATCACCAACCAGAAAGGTTCTACAAACTTAAATTCCAAGCATTCTGAATCAGACCTTTAAAGCCAAAAACCTTTATTTCCATAACTGACTCATGACCTACTCTTTGAGCTTTTAAATTTTGACAGCTTTTGAGGACAGAGGCTGTCTTGTTTCTGTGTGTTCCCAGAACTTAGCATAGGACCTGGAATAGTCAGTGATCAATACATGTCTGTGAATATACAGGTCACTGCTGTGTACATATTGCTTCCTTTTAGTACTTTTATTCTCAAAATTACAACAGCTGAAATGTTCACTCATTTGACTACCAAGATCAATGTAAAATACACAAATAAAAAAATCAAGTAACTTTTAGCTCTTGCTCACACATACATAATCCTAGGATGGATTCAAAATGTCTCTACTTAACTTTTGTCAGGAATCTATTCAAAATGTCACTACTAACTTTTGTCAAAAGTGATTCTGGGCAGGGTGCGGTGACTCACGCCAGTAATCCCAACACTTTGGAAGGCCAAGCTAGGAAGATTGCTTGAGCCCAGGAGTTCAAGACCAGCTTGGGCCACATAGTGAGACCCCATCTCTATTTTTTTTTTTTTTTAAAGTGATTCTGGCCAGACACAGTGGCTCACGCCTATAATCCCAGCACTTTGGGAGGCTGAGGTGGATTGATCACGAGGTCAGAATTTCGAGACCAGCCTGGCCAACATGGTGAACCCTGTCTCTACCAAAAATACAAAAATTAGCTGGGCACCGTGGCGGGCGCTTGTAATCCCAGCTGCTAGGGAGGCTGAGGCAGAAGAATTGTTTGAACTTGGGAGGCGGAGGTTGCAGTGAGCCAAGACTGGGCCACTGCACCACTCCAGCCTGGGTGACTGAGCAAGACTCCGTCTTGGGGGGAAAAAAAAAAGTGATTCTGATCAAAATTCCTATCTAAGCAAGGGCAACATAGTGAGACCTACGACTCAACATACTGAGTCTCTACAAAAATACAAAAACAAAATAAAACAGCCCATCAGTTGGGCATGATGATATGTGCCTTAATCCCAGCTGCTCAGGAGGCTGAGGGGAGAGGATCCCTTGAGACTTGGAGATCAATACTTCAGTGAGCTCTGATCCCACCACTGCACACCAGCCTGGACCACTGCACTCCAGAATTAACAACACAAAAAAAAAAAAAAAAAAAAAAAAAAAAAAATCCTCTGTAAGGACTATAACTCCATCTACGAGGCTTTCCTTAATTAATCTCAACCAAATCTGATCTCTTACATAGTCTAAATTCTTGTGTACTTAGGTTTTTTTGTGGTACTGTTTGGGACTTGTTTTATTTTTTTTTATTTATTTATTTTTTTGAGACGGAGTCTGGCTCTGTCACCCAGGCTGGAGTGCAGTGGCGCGATCTTGCAAGCTCCGCCTCCCGGGCTTACGCCATTCTCCTGCCTCAGCCTCCCGAGTAGCTGGGACCACAGGCGCCCGCCACCTCGCCCGGCTAGTTTTTTTTTTGTATTTTTTAGTAGAGACGGGGTTTCACCGTGTTCGCCAGGATGGTCTCGATCTCCTGACCTCGTGATCCGCCCGTCTTGGCCTCCCAAAGTGCTGGGATTACAGGCTTGAGCCACCGCGCCCGGCCTGGGACTTGTTTTAATGATTACGTTATTACTTGTATGCTTCCTATGGTGTTATTCTTGAATTCTTTATACTCTAATTTAACCAAAAATAAGGCCCAGCTAAAAGGCTTTCCAAGTACCCTCTGTGGGTTCCCCTGTTTGAGCCTGTGGGAGTAAGGCAGTAGACAGCACACTCTGAGAAATGTGCGCTATAAATTCTGTTTCATTTGATATTCACAACTATCCCCTTAGGATCTGTATTATCTTCATTATCATCATCCCCATTTTGCATAAGGCATGAGGAAGTTAGGGAAGTCATACTGCTTGTGGGACATAGATTCAAAAATGGACTAAGTGGCTAAAACACCTGTCTGTGTTCTTTCCATTACCTCTCACACACGAGTAAATAGCCCGTCATGTTGCTGTACCTTCTACTACCAGAATTCATATTTACTTTTAAATTGTGTTCAAAAGGGTCTATGTACACAATTAGTACAATACGTATTTACTCGTTTTAGGAAGTATTACAATACAGTTACTGTTGAAACACATGCCACAGAAATTGGTTCTTTACTCACTCCGGAAGGACCCAAGCGGCCTCCACTTGGGGTTCCTCCGGCTTTATGTGGCACTGCTGCACCACGTCCTCCCCTACACGTGGGGGTTGGTGGTCCGATTTCCTCACCCTCAACAGACCACGCGCTCGCAAAGAACCCAGGGCCTCTTCCACCAGCCCGCAGCCGGTACGCAGTAAACCTTTACCGAATGAATGAATGGAAAACTGCGAATTAACCGCATGTTACTTTGCAACATGGGCTGTATGTATGTATGTATGTGTGTATTTATATATTTTTTGAGACGGAGTCTCGCTCTGTCGCCCAGGCTGAATGCAGCGGCGCGATCTCGGCTCACTGCAAGCCCCGCCTCCTGGGTTCACGCCATTCTCCTGTCTCAGCCTCCCGAGTAGCTGGGACTACAGGCGCCCGCCACCAAGCCCGGCTAATTTTTTGTATTTTTAGTAGAGCGGGGGGTTTCACCGTGTTTGCCAGGATGGTCTCGATCTCCTGACCTCGTGATCCGCCCGCCTGGGCCTCCCAAAGTGCTGGGATTACAGGCGTGAGCCACCGCGCCTGGCCCGCATTTTTTTTTAAAGACACTTATTTCATCTATAAATACGCAGATGCACAGAGCGCCACTATACAACCTTTCATGTCACCCGCGGAGTTCTGCAGCCGTGACGGCAACTGCACCTGCGCACCTGGCAACACAAATAGGCCACACCCTCGCCACCATGTGACCTCCTCCCCATCACGGGACCCGTTGCTCCCCACGCTGGCCCAGGACCGCAAGTTCCCGGTTACCTTTATTTCGCTGGTTTTCCGAACCTCCAACGAAACGCACTCGCCGTCCGCTTGCTGTCCTCTTGCTTGCCGCTAGCTCCAGATGGCTACCATTCGGAAAATCAGCTCCGCTACCAAACACAAGTGGAAAGAAAGCGTAAGCGGGTGAAAAAGCTGAGAAAGTGGAAGAGGGCGACGGACCCCCAGCCCCTTAGCTCAAAATGACTACCCGGGAGCAGAGATACCCTTTGCGAAGCTTTCTTTTTCTTTGTGTGTCTATTCGTCAACGCAGGTGCCCCCCTCGCCACCGCCTCTTCACCTTTCCCTGTGCGAAAGGCTTTGTAGTCTTCCAATTAGCAAGTCAATGAAACCGGACGCCAGGGCACTCACCCTGGGCCCTGGCCTCTGGCGCTACTGATACTCTCCTCTCTTGCACTACCGCGGGAGTGAGGTGGGGGGGCTGGGAGAGGCAGGTGGGACTGGAGACTCATCTCCCACCTGCATCTAAGAAGACTATTTATGAAGGAGAACAAAGGAAAGCAAAACCTTTCCAGCTTCCCGTTTTCACATTGGGTTATATTTTGTTTTGAAAATGAACACATAGAAGACAATTTTAGCCATATATAGGATAATCATAATTCCTAACCTACAAGAATACAATTTGTCATGCCTGTCTCATAATCCCTCAAATCTAACGTTTGTTCCCATCACTTTCCGCTGTCCCTCAAGTTTCCTTCAGGCCTGTCTTCTCTGTCTGAATTGTCTGTAATTTGGCGCTGGAGAAATGAAGGAGTGGATCCTGCCTCAGGGCAGGTGTAGGATTACACACAAGTAGGGGCCCCAGTCCACAAGCAAAGGCAGGAAGGACTTGTGCTTGGAAGACTTCATAAATCACATTTATCTTACACTGGATGGTTCTGTTAGTAGGTCAGACTTTTAATATGAATGTTCACGCTCCTTCTTGTGAATCTATTTTAGGGGAAACCTAATTATTTTCTTTCACAATAAAGGGTTTGTTGGGAGAGTGGCAGAAAGGAGGAACTTTTTTTTTTTTTTTTTGAGATGGAATTTCGCTCTTGTTGCCCAGGCTGGAGTGCAATGGCCCGATCTCGGCTCACCGCAACCCCCGTCTCCCTGGTTTAAGCGATTCTCCTGCCTCAGCCTCCCGAGCAGATGGGATTACAGGCGCCCGCCAACATGCCCAGCTAATTTTTGTATTTTTAGTAGAGACAGGGTCTCGCTATGTTAGCCAGGCTGGTCTTGAACTCCTAACCTCGGGTAATCCACCCGCCTCGGCCTTCCAAAGTGCTGGGGATTACAGACGTGAGCCACCGCGCTCGGCCTGAACTTCTTTCAATGGTGCCAATCTTATGGACCTCAGACACCTCTCAGTGAGAACTTGCTAGCATTTTGTGTGGAGAACAGAACCGAGAGGACCAATCTGGACAAGGGGAGCCAATTAGAAAACTGCAGGCCCAGGATTATCTTATTTTCATTCTCTAGAGCAGAGTTGCAATAGAGCGCTATTGACATTTTGGACTAGATATTATAATTCTTTGTTGTAGGGGCTGTTCTATGCATTACAGGATGTTTACTAGCATTCCTGTTCTTTACCTACTATATTCCTCAGTCACAGCTATTTACCTACTATGTTCCTCAGTCATAACAATTAAAAATGTCTTCTTACATTGTCAGATGACCCTTGTGAGGGCAAAATTGCTCCATTAGATAAAGTACTGCTCCACGAGTATGTAGCATTGTTTTGGCTTACTATTTATTTTTGAGACAGGGTCTGGCTCTGTCGCTCAGGCTGCAGTGTGCAGTGAAACAATCATAGCTCACTGTGGCCTCAAACTCCTGGGCTCATGGGATCCTCCCTCTTCAGCCAGTCCCAGTAGCTGGGCCTACAGGCACCCGACCACTACTCCCGGCTAATTTTTGTATTTTTTGTAGAAACAGGATTTCACCACGTTGGCCATGGCTGATCTCGAACTGCTGATCTCAAGCGACTTACCTGCCTCAGGCTCCCAAACTACTGGTATTACAGGCCTGAGCCACCAAGCCCGGCCTAGTTTACTATTTATTGATTAGGGTATTTTTTCAGCTTTGTAAGGGACCGTCGTTAACTTGTAGACAACTGTGATGATGCAAATGAACTTCGTCTGATATTTAGTTATTTTCTGTCCTGTAGAAACAGTAACAGTTATATTGCCCTATGGGGCAGTTTCTAGTTCTCTATCTCACTTAGCAAAGTTAATTTACAGCATCACTTCTTTCAGTGACTATCAATAAATTCTTTGAATCGGTTTTACCATCTTGATGATTCCCTTATTAGTGAATTAAACCTTTGGCAAATGTTTATTTCATATTCGTATAATAATCATGCATTTAACCGTTTGAAAAGTGTATTTTGACCAAATGAATAATAGTAAATACATCTTTGAAACAGGATAACTTATTCAGTCCATTGAGGTTGGAGAGGAGATAAAACATTACATTTAATTCATCCAGACTCGCCCCACTCAAATAAATGTTTCATGGACTTGAGGAGATTAATGGCCAAGTTAAATGTGCTTTCAATTCTTGTTCAGAAAAGAAAAAAAAAAATCTGTGTGCCATAAAGGAGTGAACATTGGGCTCAATGGACTACTTGTACGAGAAGGATCATTTGCCCTGTGCACGTTGTATTACATGACAAGGTAATTATCTTTAATGGAACATGAAGAAGAATGAAACAGATTTCTTTTCCTTTTTCTTTCTTTCCTTTTTTTTTGTTTTTTTTTTTGTTTGTTTGTTTGTTTTTTTGTTTGTTTTTTTGAGAGGGAGTCTTGCTCTGTCCAGCAGCTGGAGTGCAATGGCAACATTTCTGCTCACTGCAACCTCTGCCTCCTGGGTTCCAGCGATTCCCCTGCCTCAGCCTCCCGAGTAGCTGGGATTACAGGCGACCACCACCATGCCCGGCTGATTTTTGTAGTTTTAACAGAGACGGGAGTTTCTCCATTTTGGCCAGGTTGGTCTGGAACTCCTGACCTCAAGTGATCTCCCCATCTCGGCCTGCCAAAGTCCTGGGATTACAGAGGTGAGTCAACATGCCAGGCCATAATGAAACAGATTTCCGATGCCAGATTCCACAAGTGGATTTCTTCGTTAATGAGGGAGGATAATTGCTATTCTGAGCTTCAGAGTCATAGAAAACTAGACAAGAACCTTACACTTTGCAAAACTAATATTTGAAATGATATTACCCTGTGTTAAAGTTGATTATTTAAAAACGTATCATTTTAGCACCCCCATGGATAGGTTTCTGCTGAGTTAAGAATTAATGTGATGGCCAGCTGCTGTGGGCTCACGCCTATGATGCTAGGATTTTGGGAGGCCAAAGCGGACGGATCACTTGAGGCCAAGAGTTCGAGACCAGATTGGCCAACATGGCAAAATCACATCTCTACTAAAAATACAAAAATTAGCCAGGCGTGGTGGCTTGCGCTTGTAATCCCAGCTGTTCGGAGACTGAGGCGGGAGAACGGGAGAATCGCTTGAACCTGGGAAGCGGAGGTTGCAGTGAGCCGATATCGCGCCACCGCACTCCGGTCCGGGCGACAGAGCGAGACTGTGTCTCAAAAAAAAAAAAAAAAAAAAAAAAAAAAAAAAAATAGTATGCTTTCGAAATTGCGTTATTTAGCCTGCTCTTCTTTCTCCTCCTCCTGTCAATTATCTCAATAAAATCTCATTAAAATTGCAGTGTTAAAATGTTTCAAATTCTATTTTTAGGTAGAGATTAAAATTGGTTATATAATGCATTCATCACAACAGAAGATGGTCATTGCTAAATTCTTATCAGTTCTTTGTGCCTCCTTAACATTTTATGTTTCTTTTTGTAAACTAGTGAGAGTGGTGCTCCTGTTTTCTCCCTGTTTCAGAGAAAAGGGCCTCTGAATATCAATCAATTCCGAAGGGGTACTGGATGTCAAAAGAATATCAACTGGATGTCAAATAGGTAAATAGGACGGCAAACGGCCACGATTGCCCAACCTCGCGCAGAGATGGCATCCCCAGCAGAGAGAGAAAGTTATGTGAATCCTTCGATAGCTCAGTTGGTAGAGCGGAGGACTGTAGTTGGATATTTCCGTAGACATCCTTAGGTCGCTGGTTCGAATCCGGCTCGAAGGAGTTCATTTTTTTTGCGTATAAGTTTTAAGATTCATTCTCAGAAATGAGTATTTCACTTATACATATCCTCGATGAGAATCTATTATAAAACTATTTTGGATGTGCAATGAATCTCTTTAATTTTTTATTATTCTCCGTAATAATTTTTAACACGCGCCATCAAGACTTCATCCCTTTAATTCATATAATCCAACTCTCTTAGAAGTCCTGGGCACTGAGGAAGTGAATCAGACACTGGTCCACTGGGCTAGAGATCCATAGAGGCCTCTCCACCCCTTAACCCCGGATCCACAGCCTGGGGAAAGGAGCGGCTGGTGGGAATTACTCGGAGCAACTGGTAATTGGTGGGGCACGCGCGTCCCCTGGTGTTCAAAGTTCTGAATCGTTGAGAGTTACATGCCGAACCACTAGCGTCTGAACCCTACACATCTGAAGCCGGGATGACATTCAAGGAGTCTATTCGCCCTTCTCCTTTTAATTGTCAAGGTGGTGGCTTTCGACCCTAGCTGAGAATATGTGGTAGATATTAGAATCACCTGGGGAGATTTTACAAAGCATCTATGCTTGGGTTTCTTTGGAGGTAAGATTCAGGTATTGTAGTTTCAAAAGCTCACCAGGTGACTTTCATGTACTGCAAGTTTTGAAAAACACTGGTAGAAGCGAATTATTTTAGAAGAAAATAATACATACGGGAAAAAATGGACAGGATTTCCTACCCACATAGGGAATTAGCTCACGAAGTAGAGATCTGGCATAACAGTGGTACATATTTGGTAATTTTGTGCCAATCTTATTACAATATATTAATCCCACTGTACCCCTTTGTGTCTGAAAATGTGATCCCAGGTACCTATGGTAGAGTTCTTAATGACAAATATCTTTGTCTAGATCAAAGTAAGGAAGCGTTTTCTGAGGAATTTGTGCCTGGCAATTTCTTGTACGTGCCTTCCCATGTTTCCAAACTTTTATTTTTTATGAAAATAATTCTCAAACTTGGATATGTATCAGAACCACGTGGAAAACTAATAAAAAAACACAGAAGCCCAGGCTTATTGAATTAGGGTGGTGGTTGGAGAGCCCTGCCCAAAACGCATTGGAAGCCACTCCTATCAACGGCTGGAGATGGATCTAAACTGATAGCTCCCCATGAACTTGCTTTTTGAAAGCTGGTTGGGGGCAAAAGAAAAATGGCCTTTTGTTTGTTTTTTGAGAGGGAGTCTCCCTCTGTCGCCCAGCCTGGAATGCAGTGGCTCCATCTCAGTTCACTGCAAGCTCCGCCTTCCGGGTTCAAGAGATTGTCCCGCCTCAGTCTCTCGAGTAGCTAGGATTACAGGCGTCCGCCACCACGCCGGGCTAATTTTTGTGTTTTTAGTAGAAACGGGGTTTCACCATGTTGGCCAGGCTGGTCTGGAACTCCTGACCTGAGGTGATCCACCCGCCTCGTCCTCCCAAAGTGCTAGAATTACAGGCGCGAGCCACCGCACCCAGCCAGAAAACAAAACAAAACAAAAAATAGGTATTTTGAAAGGTAATGTTTGAGCCTTGAATGCGACATTTATTAAATAGTCCTGAACTAAGCTTCTTGCCAAGGCACAATAGATTTTGGTCCAGATAGATTCTCTGTCACAATTCTCCCATATGCCAGCACTAGGAACAGCAGAAGACCCCCCACCACCCTCCGTCAAGTTATAGCAAGATGACTTCAGAAGAGGAAGAGTGAATGTCAAAACAAAACAAAACAAAACAAAAACCCTCAAACATACCTACATATGCTTTGGCCCTCCCTCATTTTATTTTATTTGTTTATTTTTTTTGAGACGGAGTCTCGCTCTGTCGCCCAGGCTGGAGTGCAGTGGCGCGATCTCAGCTCACTGCAACCTCTGCCTTCCGGTTTCAAGGCATTCTCCTGGCTCAGCCTCCCGAGTAGCTGGGATTACAGGCATGCGCCACCACGCCCGGCTAATTTTTGTTGGGATTTATGCACCACCAAGCCCGGCTAATTTTTGTATTTTTAGTAAAGACGGGGTTTCACAATGTTGCCAGGCTGGTCTCGAACTCCTGACCTCTGGATCATCCTGTCTCGGCCTCCCAAAGTGTTGGGATTACAGATGTGAGCCACCACGCCCCGCCCATCCATTTTATTGAGATAATGGGAGTGCATTTGTTACAGTTGTAACAACTTGAGGTGGTCCTCAATAGGTCGGACATGTAGGAAATAGATTCTAAGAATAAAAATGTAATTTTAAAAATCTTTTAAAATTTGTAATACAGGGCCAGGCGCGGTGGCCCACGCCTGTAATCCCAGCCCTGTGGGAGGCCAAGGCGGGTGGATCACTAGAGGTTAGGAGTTCAAGACCAGCCTGGCCAACATGGTGAAACCCCGTATCTACTAAAAATATTCCGGGTGTGGTGGCTCACAGCTGTAATCCCAGCTACTCCGGAGGCTGAGGCACAAGAATCGCTTGAACCCGGGAAGCGGAGGTTGCAGTGAGCCGAGATCGTGCCACTGCACTCCAGACTGGGCGACAGAGTAAGTGTCTCAAAAAAAAAAAAAAAAAAAAAGGAAAAGAAAAAGAAAAAGAAAAGAAAAAAATTTGTAATATGTCCTCAGTCTGTAATACATAAATGTAATACATAAATGATCGAAGTGCATAATAGATTTGCCAATGCACCTGGCAGAGATCAACGTTCAGAACTGAAAACCGTGAGAGAAATTCCAAAGAACCCAACTCTGTCTAGGATAGAACAGTCCGAGGACTAGATGGCGAGGGAATCTTGAGCTTGAAGGAAAGGCCACCCCCATTATGATATGGGAGTGTGTTGTTAGCTGTTTATGAGTCAGCAAGATATTCATGGAAAGATAGGAGTAAAGGCCAAAGGGTAAGGTGTGAGAGGAAACTACATAAAACTGGAGAATGCGGGCATCGATCCCGCTACCTCTCGCATGCTAAGCGAGCGCTCTACCATTTGAGCTAATTCCCCTCGCGGAAAAGTATGTTTTACATCCTTTACCCTCTTTGATATCTGGAAGTAATTCAGGACTCACTGCTATTTCAATTGACTTTTGTCATTAGCCAATAGGAAAAAAATGAAGAACTGTGTATCAATGGTGACTAAAGAGCCTCAGCATGACTTCCGCCCCTCAGCGCCATCTATAATCTGTTTTACCATGTCTGATCCCGTCGGGAGGAGACCACGGAGTGCAGGTGAACCAGGGAGTCAGGGTCCTTAGAAACAGCTGTCTTGGGGATCCGGGAAGAGGTTAACACTGGAATCACATCTACGGAAACCGGGAACTGGAAGCAAATTGAGGATGCAGCCAGAAGGGAAAATCAAGTTTTTCAAGCAATGAGGTTCGGCCTTGGCCTAACCAATAGTTTCTACCACTCTCCGCACCCCTAAAATTTTCATCTATTCATCTGGTTCCAGAAACAGATTATCCAGCGTCTTTATAGATCTACGAATGTCCCTTAAAGTCGGGAGCGGTTGTTCACGCCTGTAATCCGAGCACTTTGGGAGGCCGAGGCGGGTGGATCACTTGAGATGAGGAGTTTGAGACCAGCCTGCCAATATGGTGAAATCCCCGTCTCCACTAAAAACACAAAAAATTAGCCGGGCGTGGTGGCGCACGCCTGTAATCCCAGCTGCTCGGGAGGCTGAAGCAGGAGAATCGCTTGAACCCAGGAGGCAGAGCTTGCAATAAGCTGCGTTCGCACCACTGCATTCCAGCCTGGGCGACAGAGTAGTAAGACTCCCTCTCAAAAAGAAAAAGAAAAAAAATCCACTTTTTGTTTGGCTTTGTCACCGCCAGAGGACCTGTGGCCACGAGGGGGCGTGCGTCCCCTTTGATTTCTCTATTCTGGTTTCTGTAGTCCTGATTTCGATCAAGGGGTGTACAAATTATTTTTCTGAGGTAAATATTAGCAAGAGAAGCGAATATACTTATGGCTGCAGACTTAGAGGCAGAGTGTTTGCACAAAGACAAATGCTTTAGTTGCCACTTTTTCTTCTGGGCCTACTGAGTACCAGGTACTGTGCCAGGTGCTAGGTGCTAGGTACTGTTCAGCAGAAGCTAGTTGAGAAAAGGAGGATCCGTTGGGCATTGTTAGAGGCCCATCACTCTCAGAAAAGCCATACGAAAGCTGTCACCCAATATCTGCACCTTCAACTGCTTCTTTTCCAGAAATTCCATCATTAGAAACTTCCTTTTTTTATTTTCTAGTCTCAATGGAATTGGGGCAAGATGCTAAAAATTGAAAATGGAGAAGACAAAATGTCTTATTTAAGAAAGTGACTGGCCGGGCGCGGTGGCTCAAGCCTGTAATCCCAGCACTTTGGGAGGCCGAGGCGGGTGGATCACAAGGTCAGGAGATCGAGACTATCCCGGCTAACATGGTGAAACCCCGTCTCTACTAAAAATACAAAAAACTAGCCGGGCGCGGTAGCGGGCGCCTGTAGTCCCAGCTACTTGGGAGGCTGAGGCGGGAGAATGGCGTGAACCCGGGGGGCGGAGCTTGCAGTGAGCCGAGATCGCGCCACTGCACTCCAGCCTGGGAGACACAGTGAGACTCCGTCTCAAAAAAAAAAAAAAAGTGACTATGCTGCTCAGGACATAATAGGTCTTTTAAAGACCTTAAGACAACCTTTAGTACTTGCTCTTCTCTTTTGCTTTTTCATTGCAATCATGGCTGACAAAAAGTGGATAACTCTGTGGGAAGAAGACCTCCCAATTTCCTGTCCCCACCATTTTAGACAAGAGAGTTAAAAACTCAGATATTAGACAGGCGCAGTGGCTCACTCCTGTAATCCTAGCTCTTTGGGAGGCGGCTGGATCATTTGAGGTCAGGAGTTCGAGACCAGCCTGAGACCAACATGGCGAAACTCTGTCTCTACTAAAAATACAAAAATCAGCTGTGGGCCGTGGTGGGTGCCTGTAATCTCAGCTACTTGGGAGGCTGATGCAGGAGAATCGCTTGAACCTGAGAGGCAGAGGTTGCAGTGAGCAGAGATTGCACCACTGCCCTCCAGCCTGGGCGACAGAGAGAGACTCTCTCAATAAACAAACAAAAAACCAGATATTCTAAGTGTGTGTAGAAACCCACCATTCATCTCAGAACTTGGCTCAAAGTCAGCCTTGCTTTGAGGTTCACACCACCTAGGTGCTTTCTCCTTCCACCCTGGACAGAATTTATCCAGTCAGTTTGGCCTCCCCTTACTCTTTTCTGTTTATTTTCTATGACTCTGTTAGCAGCGCAGGCGTGGAAATGAGGTGAAAGAAAATTAGCCCAATCCCATAGTTCAGATCCATGGGTTGTGTGTTGGCAGGACTGCAAACTGGGAGCAATTGGTTTGCCTAGGGCTTTTGAATTGGGAGTTCTGGTTTCCAGCAACATTGGATTAGGTATCAAATTTTACAACTTCTAGCTTCCACAGAAGTAAATTAAGGTCAAGAAACCCCATCTCTACAAAAAGTACAAAAATTAGCTGGGCTTGGTAGCATGTGCCTGTAGTAGTCCCAGCTACTAGGGAAGCTGAGGTGGGAGGATCACTTGAGGAGGGTGAAGTTGCAGAACTGTGATCATGCCTCTGCACTCCAGCCTATGCGACAGAGTGACAGACTGAGACGCTTTCTCAAAAAAAAAAAAAAAAAAAGAATATCTTAAAGTTCACATGGAAGTTTTAACAGTTGTTAGCAGTAGTTAAACTATTGACTCTCAACTCCACACCCACTGCTATGGACTGAATTGTGTTTCCTTAAAATTCTGTGTTGAATCCTGAACCTTTAAAGTGACTTAGTTGGAGTAAGGAAGTAGTTTAGGTTAAATAAGGTCATAGGGATGGGCCTTGATCCCTAAGATTAGTTTCCTTATAAGAGGAGACAGGGTACTCAAACCATGTGAAGACACAGCAATAAGATGTCCATCTGCAAGCCAGGAAGTGAGCCCTTACCAAGAACCAAATCAGTTAGCAACTTAATCTTGGACTTCCCAGTCTCCAGAACTGTGAGAAAATAAATTTCTGTTGTTTTAAGCCACCTAGTCTGTGGTATTTTTGTCATAGCAGCCTGCTAGAGTTTGAATGTCTGTGTCCTTCCAAAATTCATTATACTGAAATCTAAGACCCAATATGATAGTGTTAAGATGTGGGGACTTTAGGAAGCCATTTGGCCATCAGAGCTATGCCATTTCTTTTTTGTGGGGGGGCCTTCTCTTTCTTCTGCCATTTGAGAACACAATGTTTCTTCCTTTTGCCCTCCATTTCTTCTGCCATGTGAGGACACAAACATAGGTGCTATCTTGGAAGCAGAAAGCAGGTCTCACCAGACACTGAATCTGCTGGTACCTTGATCTTGGATTTCCCAGCCTCCAGAACCGTGAGCAATACATTTCTACATTTTTTTTTTTTTTTTTGAGATGGAGTCTCGCTCTGTCACCCAGGCTGGAGTGCAGTGGTGCAACCTCGGCTCACTGCAGCCTCTGCCTCCCGGTGTCTCCTGCCTTAGCCTGCCCAGTAGCTGGGACTATAGGTGTGAGCCACCATACCCAGCTAATTTTTGTATTTTTAGTAGAGATGGGTTTTCACCACGTTGGCCAGGCTGGTTTTGAACTTCTGACCTCAAGTGATCCACCCACCATGGCCTCCTAAAGTGCTAGGATTACAGTTGTGAACCAGAGCACCTGGCCTCCACTCTTTATAAATTACCCAGTCTCAGGTATTTTGACACGCAGAACAAATGGATTCATCATACCGAATACTTCCAGTGTTCTGAAAAAACTGCGTTAAAACCGATTGTAGTTTAAAAAATGAGTATCAATATAATTAAAACTGAGTCTCCTTAATGCAACAAGACTTGAAGACCCAGAAACTTTCAGGACACATATTTAGGAATTCTAGAGAATGAAAAGCTGTGTGTCCTTCGATAGCTCGGTTGGTGGAGTGGAGGACTGTAGGTTCCTTTAAACTTAAGGCATCCTTAGGCCCCTGGTTCGAATCCAGCTCGGAGGATGTCAGTTTCTGAACTACAGGCTAATTAACGAACTTTACGAAAATAAGGCTCTAGACGGGAAAACGTATTAAGCTGCTCTTTAATCCCTTCTTTAATCCCCTTTGTGATACAGGAAGTAAGACTCTTAATCACATTGCAGTTTTACCACTTGACCCTATGGGTAAGCTTTGCCAAAAGGGAGGCTACAGACTCCAAGGCTGGAGGTGAGAAAGTGAACTTGTTTTCTTTCTGGGGCCTTCCTGTTTCTCTAGGTGTCACCCCAGTAACCCTAACAGAGACAACAACTTTGTAGCAGCCCCGTCTCGAAATTTCACTTCTTATTGGCATCTCTGTAGCTTTTCCGCGTGGTGTCCAAGGTACAGATAGGATACACAATAATGTCAAGAGAAGCTGTCCACATCCTAGGATCACTCCTCTCTAGCTGCTAGCTCTCTATTAGGTTAGAAACATTGAAAGTTATCATCTACTATTTTCTTAGTTACTCATGCAAGGGACTTAATTACGGAGTTCAATATCAACTGTATGCTATTAATATTTCTGACAAGAGGCACTGGCAGTTGCCACTTGAAGAAAAACTTGGGATTTTTCCTTTTAAAGCCTTTTCTTGCGAGATAGATTTCTGCCTTAGATATAAGGAAGCTGAGCAGACAACAATCTACACAGAACCTCTCTCTATGTTGGACAATTTGCTTTGAAAAAGGAATATTTATATTTCCATGTAAAGTTTTCAAGAGTTTTTGCTTCATTTTAACTGCTCCACCATGGTTATGTAATATACACTCAAATTTACACAAACACGCACAGACGACACTTCCACGTTTCAACACTACAGTTATGAATGTACACAATTTATCATTTGACTTTCAGAAAGGAGAACTGCAAGGATACCGGAATGCTTTGTTCACAACCCTGGGATCCTCATCAACCCAGTTGTCTGTATTTAGGGCAACCATAGCATTTATCAAGCAAATCCAGACACTTTTAAGAGAGAAAGGAGGAGTTAATCACACAAAACAGCAGGACAGAGGGCGTAATCTGGGAGATTGTGTATATCTAGGGGAGGAGGACGGGGGATTCCAGTAAGGTTTTTGGTTTGAGCTATACCTAAAAATCCTAATGTTTTCAATATAAAACTCAATGCCTTTTACATATTTATAACCATGAAGCCAATTACCTAGATCATTACACAGAATGATTCCGGTGTCTGAGAATACTGCTTTAAAGCTGATGGTAGTTTAAAAAATTAATATTAATATAATTAAAACCTAGTCTCCTAAATGGAACAAGACTTGAAAACCTAAGAACTTCCAGGACGCACATTATTTTGGGGCTTCTAGAGAGCACAGAACTATGCGTCTAGAGAACGAAAAACTTTGTGTCCTTCGATAGCTCAGTTGGTAGAGCGGAGGACTGTAGGTTCTTTAAATCAAGGTATCCTTAGGTCGCTGGTTCGAATCCGGCTCGAAGGACGGTAGTTTTGACCTACGGGTGAATGATTCCAGACATACATGATCTTTACGAAAATAAAGATCTAGACAAAAATATGTATCAGACGGCTCCTTAGGCTCAACCTTGCGCGAGTAGACAATTTTTGGTTACATGCGTAAAATATTTTAGGAATAAACCAGAAACGTGGTAGCTTCACCAAAGGGCGCCTGCGTAGATGAAAAGCAGTGTTTCCAGGAAGTCTGAGGCTTCACTTTTTCCTTGTGAAATCTGTACCTCGCAACACTTCACCTCCACTCCCTCCCTGAGTCTCCTCCTGGCTCTTGGTTTCTTCATGCCATTCTTATTTCCCGCTACTGATCATGAAATGCAGTTTTTATTCCCACTTCCCCTCCCCAGCCCCGACCCGAGTTGACGTTCCACCAGCAAACCACAGCCAACGCCCGCAATGGAGTTCAGTTAAGAAGGCGCGTGGGAGGTGTGGGGAATGCCAGGAGCACCCTGGCCCCAAGGTTTTCATTTCAGTTTTTATTGGAGGTTAGAATATACGAAGACTTTTGGGGTCCTCTATCTTGTTACTTTTCTTCTTCTCTCCTTCTGTTTCTCTGTGTGTGGGGTTTTTTGTTGTTGTTGTTGTTGTTGTTATTTTAGACAATCTCGCTCTGTCGCCTAGGCTGAAGGACTCACTGGACTTCCTGGGCTCAAATGATCCTCCCACCTCAGACTCCCGAGTAGCTGGGACTACAGGCTCGAGTCACCACCCCTAGCTATTTTTGGAGAGAGGAGGGGTGTGGTCGGAGAGTCTCGCTTTGTCGGCCAAACTAGTCTCGAACTGCTGGATTCAAGCGATCCGTCCGCCTCGGCCTCCCACAGTGCTGGGATTACATGAATGAGCCACCGTGCCTGGCCAATACTTTTTTATTCTTCCGGCACAGAAAATGAAGAATAAAATTTGAGAACTTTTTATTTTTAAATTTTTGGTTCAGGGGCTACATAGGCAGATTTGTTACGTGACTAAATTGCGTGTCGCTCGGTTTTGGTGTACGAACGCCCCCATCACCAAGGTAGTAATCATAGTACCCGATAGTTTTTCAACCCTCATCCTCCTTCCATCCTCCTGCCTCTAGTAGTTCCCAGGGTCTATTGTTCTCACCTTTGTGTCCATGTGTACTCAGTGTTTAGCTCCCTACTTATAAGTGAGAGAACATGAGGTATTTGGTTTTATGTTCCTGAGTTAATCCACTTAAACAATAGTGGCCTCCAGCTGCACCCATGTTGCTGCAAAGGACGTGATTTTGTACTTTTTCATGGCTGTGTAGTATTCCATGGTGTATATGTATCACGTTTTCTTTATTCCATCCTTAGTGGGTATGTAGGTTGATTCCATGTCTTGGCTATTGTGAATAGTGCTGCAACAAACATACTTATGCATGTGTCTTTTTGGTAGAATGATTTATTTTCCTTTGTGTATATACTCAGTAGTGGGACTGATGAGTCAAATGGTAATTCTAAGTTATTCGGGAAATTTCCAAACTGCTTTGCCCAGTAGCTGAATTAATTTACATTCCCACTGTTAGTGGGAATGTAAGCATTCCCTTTTCTCTGCCACCTTGCCATACATCTATTATTTTTGATGTTTTAATAACAGCCATTCTGACTGATGTGAAATGGTATCTCATTGAGGTTTGATTTGTGTTTCTCTAATTAGTGATGTTGAACATTTTTTATATATTTGTTGGCTGCATGTATGTCTTCTTTTGAAAAGTGTCTGTTCATGTCTCTTGCCCATTTTTTATTGGAGTTATTTGTTTTTTGCTCATGGAATTATTTAAGTTCCTTATGAATCCTTAGCATTAGAGCTATGTCGGATGCATAATTTGTGAATATTTTCTTCATTCTGTAGAATGTCTATTTACTCTGTTGACAGTTTTTTTGTTTGTTTGTTTTGTTTTGTTTGTTTTGACACAAGAGTCTCACTCTGTAGCCCAGGCTGGAGTGCAGTGGTGTGATCTCAGCACATCACAATTTTGGCCTTCCATATTCAAGTGATTCTCATGCCTCTGCCTCCTGAGTAGCTGGGACTACAGGTGTGTGCCACCATGCCTGGCTGATTTTTGTATTTTTAGTAGAGATGGGATTTCACCATATTGGCCAGGCTGGTTTCCAACTCCTAGCCTCAAGTAATCCACATGCTTCCACTTCCCAAAGTGTTAGGATTACAGATATGAGTGAGTGAACCAGGCCCCTTGATAGTTTCTTTTGCTGGGCAGAAGTTCAATTACATTCCCCTTAACAATTTTGGTTTTTGTTGCAAATGCTGTTGGAGACTTAGTCAGAAATTACTTGCCAAGGCTGATGTCCAGAATGGTATTTCATAAGTTTTCTTCTAGAATTTTTATAGTTTGACGTCTTACATTTAAATCTTGAGTTAATTTTTGTATATGGTGGAAGGTATGGGTCCAGTTTCAATCTTCTGCACATGGTTAGCCAGTTATTCCAGCACCATTTATTGAACACAGTCCATTCTCCATTGCTTGTTATTTTGTCAGCTTTGTCAAAGATCAGATGGTTATAGTTGTGGGACTTTATGTCTGGGTTCTCTATCCTGTTCCATAGGTTTATGTGTCTGTTTTTGTACCAGTACGATGCTGTTTTGGTTACCTGTAGCTTTGCAGTATAGTTTGAAGATGAGTAGTGTGATTCCTCTGGCTTTGTTCTTTTTGCTTAGTTTGCTTTGGCTATTTGGACTCTTTTTTATTTCATATGATTTTATTTTATTTATTTATTTGGAGATGGAGTCTCGCTCTGTCACCCAGGCTGGAGTGCAGTGGCATGATCTTGGCTCACTGAAATCTCCGCTTCCCGGGTTCAAGCGATTCTTGTGCCTCAGCCTCAGGAGTAGCTGGGATTACAGCTGTGAGCCACCACACCCGGAATATTTTTAGTAGATAACGGGGTTTCACCATGTTGGCCAGGCTGGTCTTGAACTCCTAATCTCTAGTGATCACTCGCCTCAGCCTCCCACAGGGCTGGGATTATAGGCGTGGGCCACCACACCTGGCCCTGTATTACAAATTTTAAAAGATTTTTTAAATTACATTTTTATTCTTAGAATCTATTTCCTCAGTCTCCCTAGTAGCTGGGATTACAGGCATGAACCACCACACCCAGCTGTTTTTTGTGTTTTTAGTAGGGATAGGGTTTCTCCATGTTGGTCAGGCTGGTCTCAAACTCCTGACCTCAGATGATTCGCCTGCCTTGGCCTCCCAAAGTGTTGGAATTACAGGCGTGAGCCACCATGCCTGGCTTGGATGCTTTTTATTTCTTTCTCTCGCCTTATTGCTCTGGCTAGGACTTCGAGGACTTTTTTCTTTATTCTGAGGGCAATAGTTAGGCTTTACAGCTGTTTATCAAATATAGTTACCCTCTTAGATTTGTTTTTTATAAAGCATCTAGTAGCACCATGAGAGTGGGGAATACTGTTGGAAAGAGGAAGGAAAAGGAGTTTGGGGGAAAGGGAGAGAGGTTATCTAAAAGGTTACATGAGAGATAGTGAAGGGTGATACTGATGTACTATGCTGGCAGCAGAAATGGAAACATTCATTTATAAACATTCTGGGTTTCTAAAAAGTGATTGTTACCACTCTCTTGCATAGTGGAAGATGCTTGTCTGAGTCCAGAGACTATTGTAGCCTCCCGAATAGAGGCTGTCAAGGAAGCAAAGGTCTGTCAAAAAGGGAGGTTCAGGATCAAGTGTGAATAGTGGATCTCTATTTGTATGCCAAGCTAATGGACAATTTACTTTGATTAAACAAGTTAGTAGAGGTACTGATTTTACAGATACTCTTACATAATCGTATTTGTCCTCCTGGGCACTAGATCCCATTCCATTCTCAAGGATGACACTCCAGCTGTTGTCCTGATTCTCATTCCTACATCATCTCCCCTACCCCTCACTTCCTGATATTTTATGTTCACGGCTGGCTTTATGCATATACAACCTGTGCAGCTGCACATGACTTTGTGTTCAGAAAGACCAGCTCTTGGTTTAATACTCTGTTGTTGCCATCTTGAGATTTATGATAATATAATCATTGAATTTGTGTTTTGAATGTGATGTCCAATAGGACAACGGAGCATTCACATGAACCGAGGAGACAGGTCAGGTGGCAGCCTCAATTCCTTGCCACCCTTTTCATATACAGCATTGGCAGTGCCCCATGAGCACAAAATTTGGGGGAACCATGATGCTAAGACTCAAAGCACATATAAACATGTTACCTCTGTGACTAAAAGAAGTGGAGGTGCTGACAGCCCCCAGAGGCCACAGTTTATGTTCAAACCAAAACTTGCTTAAGGGTGCAGAAAGAAGGCAATGGCAGGGTCTAAGGAACAGCCCATCATATCCTTGTTTATTGATGTTATATCCCTGCATAAGCTAATAACTTACACTGAAAATATTGACATAGGAGGAAATGGAAAGACAGGGCAACCCATAGTTCTTTTTCCTTTTAATCTTTCCTTATCAGTAAACCAAAGATAGTATTGGTAGAATATGTGTGAATTAATTAATGAGTTAGTTTTAGGCAGTGTTTCCACTGTTGGGGTAAGAACAAAATACATAGGCTTGTGTTGAGCTATTAAATATAAATTGTAGAATGTCAGTGATTCCAAATATGAATTAAATATCCTTGTATTTGCATTTAAAATTGGCATTGAACAACAAAGATTAACAGTAAAATTAATAATGTAAAAGTTAAGCTTTTACTTAGTTAGAATGATATTAAATAGCAAATAAAAGCACCATGATAAATCAAGAGAGAGACTGTGGAAAAAAGGAAAATGTTTTTATTTTAGTATATTTAATGAGACTCTCTTCCTGATGTTTTGTTTTGTTTTGTTTTGAGAGGGAGGGATGTGGGGGCAAGGAGGTCTCAATATGTTGCTCAGGCTGGACTTGAACTCCTGGGCTCCAGCGATCCTGCCTTAGCCTCTTGAGTAGCTGGGACTACAGGCACACACCACAGTGTCTGACATTTTCCAGATTTTTTTTTTTTTTTTTTTTTTTTTTTGAGACAGAGTCTCGCTGTCTCACCCAGGATGAAGTGTAGTGGTGCCATCTCGGCTCACTGCAACCTCTGCCTCCTGGGTTCAGGCGATTCTCCTGCCTCAGCCTCCAGAGGAGCTGGGATTATAGGCACCTGCCACCACACCTGGCTATTTTTATTTTTATTTTTTTTGTATTTTTAGTAGATACTGGGTTTCATCATATTGGACAGCCTGGTCTTGAACTCCTGACCTCTGGTGATCTGCCTGCCTCAGCGTCCCAAAGTGTTGGAATTACACTGCGACTGGCCGAAATTAACTGATGTTGAAATTAACTTTTCTTGACTCTTTAGCCACACCTGGCTAAATTTATTTTGTATTTTTAGTGGACACTGGGTTTCACCATGTTGGACAGGCTGGTCTTGAACTCCTGACCTCTGGTGATCTGCCTGCCTCAGCGTCGCAAAGTGTTGGAATTACACTGCAACTGGCCGAAATTAACTGATCTTGAAATTAACGTTTCTTGACTCTATCCGTTGATAGTGAAATAAACTTCTCCCTGATCTTTTCTTTTTTCTTTTTTTTTTTTTTTTTTGAGACGGAGTCTCGCTTGTCGCCCAGGCTGGAGTGCAGTGGCGCGATATCCGCTCACTGCAAGCCCCATCTCCCGGGTTCACGCCATTCTCCTGCCTCAGCCTCCCGAGGAGCTGGGACTACAGTACAGGCGCCCACCTCCACGCCCGGCTATATTTTTGTATTTTTGGATAGAGACGGGGTTTCACCGTGTTAGCCAGGATGGTCTCGATCTCCTGATATTGTGAGCTACCCGCCTTGGCCTCCCAAAGTGCTGGGATTACAGGTGTGAGCCACCGCGCCCGGCCTCCCTGATCTGGAAACAAACCTTTCTTTATTGTTTATCCTCTGGCAGCTACTGCTTCACACATCTTGAAAGAATGGTCCTCGGTCTTTCTTGTCTTTGCACTCAGTCTTTTCTTTTCTTTTCTCTTTTTTTTTTTTTTTTTGAGACAGGGTCTGGCTCTGTTACTCAGGCTGCACTGCAGTGGCATAATACCGGCTCACTGCAGCCTCAGCCTCCTCAGCTTAAGCTGTTCTCCCACTTCAACCTCCCAAGTAGCCAGGACTACAGGTGCGTGCCACCACACCTGTGGCTAATTTTTGTAGAGATAGGGTCTCTCCATGTTGCCCAGGCTGGTCTCCAACTCCTGGTCTCAAGCGAACCTCCCGACTTGGCCTCCCAAAGTGCTGGGATTACAGGCTTGAGCCACTGCATCCAGCCTGTCCTCTGTGTTAAACTTACTCCAATTTGTCTCTCATCTCTACATAAATGGCTCTTTTCAAAGTTCCCATGGACCTCACTGTTGCTAATCTAATGTTCAATTCTCTGCCTTCTCTTACATGGTTCATCAGTAGCAGCATTAGATTGGGACGCTCAATTCTTCTTGGTATATTTTCTTCATTTGGCTTCTGGGGTATCACACTCTCTTTGAGTTACTCCTTCCTCATTGAGAGCTTCTTCCTAGTCTTCTTTACTGGTTCTTCCTCTTCTCGCTGACTCCTTAATATTGTTTTTCTCCCCAGGCTTTAGTTCTTAGTCCTCTTCTGTTATCTGTTTACACCCAATTCTTTGAGAGTCTCCTCCAGGGTCATGAACTTAAGCCTGTTTCTGTGCAGATAACTCAGATTATTATATCTCCAGCCCAGAGAGTTTTGGCGGTTATGCATAAAGCTACTATAAATATTCACATAGTGTTATGGCAAATATATGTATAATTTCATTTTTAAAAACTGACAGTGTTTTTCAAGGTGGAACAGTTTTTATTCCCACCAGCAATATATGAGAATTTCAGTTATTTCACATCATCATCAGTACTTGGCACTGTTAATTTCTCACCTTTTTTTTTTTTTTTTTTAACTTTAGCCATTCTCTTAGGTGTGTAAAGTATCTCATTGTGGCTTTAATTTGCATCTCCCTAATGAATAGTGATGTTGAATATCTTTTTATGCTTATTGGCCATCAGTACAGCTTCTTTTGTAAAATATCTGTCCAAATCATTTGTCCATTTAAAAAAATGTATTGTCTGGTCTTATTATTGAGTTGCAAGAGTATGTTATATGTTCTGGTTACAAGTCCTTCATCAGGGAAGTGTTTTCCAAGTATCTTTTTCTAATCTGTGACTTGACTTTTTTTTTTTTTTTTTTCTTTTGGTAGAGACAGGATTTCGCTGTGTTGCCCAGGCTGATCTTGAACTCCTGGACTCAAGCGATCTGCCGGCCTCAGCCTTCCCAAGGGCTGGGATTACAGGCGTGAGCTACCATGCCTGGCCTGTCTTTTCTTTCTTTTTTTTTTTTTTTTTTTTTTGAGAGGGAGTCTCGCTCTGTCGCCCAGGCTGGAGTGCAGTGGCCGGATCTCAGCTCACTGCAAGCTCCGCCTCCCGGGTTCCCGCCATTCTCCTGCCTCAGCCTCCCGAGTAGCTGGGACTACAGGCGCCCACAACCGCGCCCGGCTAATTTTTTGTATTTTTAGTAGAGACGAGGTTTCACCGTGGTCTCGATCTCCTGACCTTGTGATCCGCCCGCCTCGGCCTCCCAAAGTGCTGGGATTACAGGCGTGAGCCACCGCGCCCGGCCCTGACTGTCTTTTCTTAACAGTATATTTTAAGGAACAGATTTTTTGTTAAACTGTGATGAAATTCAACTTATTTTTTCCTTTATGGTTTATGCTTTTATGTCCCATTTAAAATCTTTTTGCTTAACCTAAAGTCACAAAGAGTTTCTTCTACATTTTCTTCTAGAGGTTTTGTGTTCTAGTCCCTGCATTTAAGTCTTTGATTCATTTTGAATTAATGTTTGTACATTGTGTGATATAAGGATCTAAGTTCATTTATTTGCATATGGATATTCAGTTTTTGCAGAATCATTTTGCAAAGTTATCTTTTTCTTATAGAATTACCTTGGCACTTCTGTCAAAAATCAATTAATCATAATCATGTAAGTTTATCTCTAGACAGGGTCATGCTCTGTTGCCTAGGCTGGAGTGCAGTTCTTCCATCATAGCTTACTGCAGGTTGGAACTCCTGGGTTCAAGCCATTACAGGCATGACACCAGGCCTAGCCTCCCATGTTGTTTCTTCTTCTTTCTTCCTTCCTTCTTTCTTCTTCTCCTCCTCCTCCTCTTCCTCCTCCTTCTCTTTTCCTCCTTCTCCTCTCCTCCTCCTCCTCCTTCTCCTCCTCTCCCCTCCTCCTCCTTCTCCTTCTTCCTCTTCTTCTTTTTCTATTTTGGCCTTACTGAATCACCATGTTTCTTTTATACTTAATTTCTTCCCCTATCTTCTACCCCAGCAGCAACTATGGATATTTTCTGTCCCTATAGTTTTGCATTTGCAAGAATTTCATAGGAATACCATAGTATGTAGCCTTTTGTATCTGGCCTTTTAAATTCAGCATAATGCAGATGAGTTTCATCCCTGTTGTTACATTTACCAATAGTTTGTTCCTTTTTATTCCATAGGAATATCACAGTGGTCTGTAAGCTTCAAGAGAAGTTAAAACCATCTAGGTAGGACTCAATTCACAAGTTGAAAAGGTACTAAAGCAATAGAGAAGGTACAGGGTGAGATTGTAATCAAGTGATGATGATACATCTCCAAGAATTATTTCAGAGAGTTAGATTTATCCATAAACCCATTTTGAACTTGTGTCTGCAAGAGGGAATAGAATGGTCATTCTGACACCAGATTCTGTAAGAAGAGGAAGAAGGAAGTCTTCCCACAAAGTGATACAGATATCTAGTGCGGAAAGGTCCTAATTACTTGTTCTTGTATTCCCAGGAGGCAAATCTTGGGGATTATCAGGGGAAAGAGCATTTCAGGCAAATGAAATTCCAACTTCAACAGCCCTGAGGTGAGATTCTCATGCTAGGATTAGTTTATAGGTAAAGAAAATAATTGATGAGATTAGCAATTGGAGTTCTTCCTGATCAAAATCAACTCTATAGTACCATGTCACTGGGAGGTATGAGGCTCTGGGAGCTTGTGAGCATAGCAGTAACTGATGAGAAACATACTGAGCATTTTTTTTCAGTATGTTTGCTGCCCTCTGTGAAAATTAGTGAAGCTTTTATTCGAGAAACCATGCGAACTGAGATCCTGGGGTTTGGTGGTGAAATGGCAGGGTTGGTCAACTGCTTTTACATCTGGTGTCCAAGGCTCAGGTAAGTACACTTCATATGGGCAGAGACCATCTCATACAGAATCTGCTCATTTCTCTTCTCTGGCTTCTCGCATTTTCCCCTGCTAGGCTACATTATTGAAAAGGAATTTACCAGACCGTATATTCTTAGTTTCTCATGACAATGAATTGAATAACTGAATTACATATTAGTTATGTTGCTGCAGATATTTCCCACGGGAAACGCTGGAGAGGATCTTTTGGGGAAAAAAACATATTTTTGTCAAGATTACAATTATGGAGAACTTTAATAAGTGATGATCTTTCATAGATAAATTCACCAGAACTCCTTTCCATAAATTTCACAATTTATAATTTCCATATACTTTTAATAATTTTATAAAAAAGTCTCTCCAGACACCTTCCCATTTTTGCCATTGGTGTTCATTTCTGTCTTAGGCACCGGGAAGCTGAATACCATCATAGGCATTTATTAGCTAAGCATGACAGCATACCTGTGTGAAAACTGTCAGAATCAAAATGGAGTCACTATTGTTAAAACACACAAACACACAAACTAACTAAAAACGCTGATTAATAGAGCTGGAAAAGGCCATGCTTGATAACAAAAACTATCACAAAAGACTGCAAAAACCATAACCTTGCACAGGCCATCACAATCCTACAAAAAAAATACTTCTATAAGGACATCTGCCCCACAACTGCCTGTCCAACCTCGGACTAGCTTCCTCTCTACGATCCATCTTTGTAGCACATGATAATTACTTCAACACAGTTATATAATCCTTCTCATTTTATCCCTTAAAAATCTTTGTCGCTGGGCTCGGTGGCTCATGCCTGTAATCCCAGCACTTTAGGAGGCCGAGGTGGGTGGATCATGAGGTCAGGAGTTTGAGACCAGCCTGGCCAACATGGTGAAACCCCGTCTCTACTAAAAATACAAAAATTAGCCGGGTGTGGTGGCGGGCATCTGTAATTCTAGGTACTCGGGAGATTGAGGCAGGAGAATTGCTTGAACCCGGAAGGCGGAGGTTGCAGTGAGCCAAGATCGTTGCACTCCAGCCTGGGTGACAGAGCCAGACTCCAACTCAAAAACACCTTTTTCTTCTTTTACCTCCCTGAATATACATAGTTTCCTATGGCACTCGTTTTTTCTTTGCAATGCTCTATTCCCAAATAAACATCATTTTCTTTCAGAGAGCTTCTCTTTGTTATTTAGGTTGACACCTGTAAATAGAATGTCATATTTCTTTTTTAAATTGTGGGGGGAGGGAGAAGTGTTGTGTTTCATTTATTTGTCCCATTACAATTGTGCAATATCATATGAGCCGCTGAATTCCTAAACATAAGTACACACACAACGCACTTCCTGTCTCATGTTTTGTGTCTCGAACACAAATTACAAATTATACAAATTGTGCAATTTTCCTTGCCCTTCAGAAAGGAGAATCTCAATGTTTCCAAAATGAACTGGGCAGTAACTCCGCTTCAAGGTGGTAGGTCCCCCCTTTTCAACCCAGTTGTGTAAGATAAACTTGTCTTTATTATTCACTTCCTAAAGAGAAAGGAGGTGCTAAGCAGACAGCACAGCTGGACAACACGTGCAATAAGGGCAATGGTCCTATCTACTCTATCTAAGGGAGCAGTACACGGAATACTCGTGGGGGTTTTTTTTTTTCTGATTTTTTTTGGACCTATGTGAAATTTTAAATGTTCAAGGGAATTGTTCATACAATTGTATAGTCACTATCCCTACTCAGATGAGAACATTTTAGAACATTTTGGAACATTTCTAATATCCTCGAAACTTTCCTCACGTTTCCCTATATTTTCAAAATGAACAAGAATACAGGATAGTCAAAAGCAATAGGTAAATTCTGAAGTATCCAAATAACATGCAACAACATCCTTCGATAGCTCAGCTGGTAGAGCGGAGGACTGTAGGGGTTTGAATATAGTCATCCTTAGGTCGCTGGTTCGAGTCCGGCTCGGAGGAGTTCCCTTTTAAAAGGGTCTCTCCTGGGCCTGAAATAAAGAAACTTGAAGAACGCAGTGTGCAGCTTGCTATACATGAATTTGTAAGACGCTCAGAGAAGGAAAATAATCCACCTTTAAAATTGCTAACAAGGGTTGCTTCACGGACAGTCGAGTGAGACTCAATTTTCACCAAGTTGAGGAGGGATCATGAGGAATGTGGGGAACGGGATTTTGATATCCCTCCCCTCTTCAAAAAAGGAGCAGTGTACACCTGACAGAAAGTTCTCTTCAATAAAGTTAATGAAACAGGCGTATTTGAATTCGAAGAATCTATTATTAGACTTTTAGACACTCCATGAAAGAGTGTGGGCCCTGTTACTTTAGAAATATACTTGGGGACTGGCAAAAACTGTCATCTCTGATTTTAATAGTGGACACATTTACTCCCTGCTTCCATTCTCTGGGCTACTCTGCGCTCTTGGAGCGAGATGGGAAATTTTGTCAGGCCGCAGCAAGGGCGGATTTATACTGATGGTCCTCAAACTTGCCCCGGGCTGCTTCCAGAAAGCTAATCGGATTATTTGTACTCGGTTCCCAGCAATATCCTTTGCAGTCAGCTTGTCGCTGGCGCGGATCTCAAGAACTGAAACGCCTTAAGGGTGGGGACGGCGCCCCCTGCTGGTCGCGCCCTCGGGCGACGGTAAGAGATTGAGGACTCGAGCCCGCGCGGGGAAAACGGTTATGGGCTTGGCTTAGGGATGGTTCGCAGGTCGCCTGGTAGGAGCAGGACCGCCGAGGCCTTGTCCGTTCTGTGGTTACGTAGGTCATAGAAGGAAAACTGGTTTGTGATCTGATGGGGAATCTGTGAGGACAGACCCAGGGAGGGCAGAACTAAGCGCACCGCCGGGGGGGTCGCCAGAATTGGAGGCGTGTGCGCCTCTGACAAGTATTTGCAACGTAAGTATGCATATGGATAATGTATCAATACACATGTGTAATAGATGCCAAACAAATTATTCAAATAATTGTCACACATTTAAATTTTCAGACATTCACAAAATCAAATGTAAAATATTAAACTGAAAGTTCGCAATTTAAATTTTCAAAAATTAAATCTAATTTCCAAAATTAACCGTTTTCAAAATTAAATTTTAAAATATTCAAAATTCCAAGGTAAATTTCCAGAAATAATTAAAACTTCAAAACTCAAATCTTTTAAATGAAATGTATAAACTTTAAAAGGTGAGTCATTCCTCAGCTGGAATCGCACCCAGGGCCCTCGAATAAAATGCTATTTTGATCGCTAGAACACACAGAAACTTCCCTAAAACTGCTCTACAAAATTCCCTAAAAACCCGGCATCAACCCGCCTTTAGCGGCGTTCTATAGGGTAGGTTATATCTGGGGATCTGCCTTTTCTGGTTCTGCCTGTCCTGAGTTGGAGATGTGACGGGGAATCTGTGAACCTAAAACAAGCTTCCTATCCCGCTTCCACGCTCTGAATCTGGCTTTCCACCTGACACCCCACTTCCGCCCTCTCCCCTCGGCCTTCCCCTGGACCCGACTGCATCGCCAATCATATCCTTTCATTTGTCATCACCGCCTTGGCCCCGCCCCCTCGTCTCAGGCCGTCGCACACGTTTTGCGTCAGTAGGCAAGGCACTTTACGGCCTTCGTGCCGCTCAAGTCAGTCAACATGGAGGCAGAGGAATCGGAGAAGGCCGCAACGGAGCACGAGCCGCTGAAAGGGACAGAACAGACACTAGACGCGGAGGAGGAGCAGGAGGAATCCGACGCAGCGGCCTGTGGCCGCAATAAGCGGGTAGTGCCAGGTATTGTGTACCTGGGCCATATCCCGCCGCGCTTCCGTCCCCTGCACGTCCGTAACCTTCTCAGCGCCTATGGCGAGGTCGGACGCGTCTTCTTTCAGGCTGAGGGTAAGTATGCAGACCCTGACGGTGAAAGGAGGAGGTTGTCGCTCGCTGGCGGGGTGCAAGCATGGATGTCCTGTTGCTTCGCTGCGCGAGACTGAGGCACGAGTTGTTGGATTTTGGGGGTGGGGAGTGCGGTGCTCGGCTCCTGGCTGGTGAATCAGTCTGTGAGGATGCTGGGGTGGGTGGGCGGAGGGGATATGGGGAGAGTGGGTAGCGCAGTGCGTCTGGTGGTTCTGTAGTTCTCGGATTGTTACTATTCGTGTTCTTATCCCGGCCCTGCTCACCTCTCTTTCCGGATCTGTTTACTGGTTTGTTACATGAGTACAACAGAGTAAAAGCCTCGTTAGCTTTTCTACAAAACTGAACATACCCCTTTAGCATCGCGGCCTAGGTCAAGAAACTGATCAACCGCCTTTCCTCTTTCCACCCTCAATTTTACATTGAGGTTGGGGACTTGCGCGGGTGTTAAATAGCGTTCAAAGCCGGCCAGATTAAGGAGTGGACAATTAAGGAAAGAATTGAGTTAGCTAGAGGAAAGGGTGCAATTTACAGTTCCCTCCCTCCTGGGCAAAAACTCTCAGGTGGGACTCCCGCTGGCAGATGTGAAGAACGATGCGGGCAATGGGAAGTGGTTTTGAGTGAGTGCTGCATAGTCCCTGACGGGTCTTTTTGTCTTTGGCGCTCAGATCGGTTCGTGAGACGCAAGAAGAAAGCAGCAGCAGCTGCGGGAGGGAAAAAGCGGTCCTACAGCAAGGACTACACCGAGGGATGGGTGGAGTTCCGTGACAAGCGCATAGCCAAGCGCGTGGCGGCCAGTCTACACAACACGCCTATGGGTGCCCGCAGGCGCAGCCCCTTCCGTTATGATCTTTGGAACCTCAAGGTGAGGAGATAGATCTTTCTGCCACACCTCTCACCCTCCCTTCTCCCCAGCTCTGGCCCAAGTATACCCATGGCTTCTCATTGGTCTTGTCCCCCTGTCTCATCTTTCTCCCTAATCTGCACTATCCTGATCTTTTCTTATTTTCTGCCCACAGTACTTGCACCGTTTCACCTGGTCCCACCTTAGCGAGCACCTTGCCTTTGAGCGCCAGGTGCGCAGGCAGCGCCTGAGAGCGGAGGTTGCTCAGGCCAAGCGTGAGACCGACTTCTATCTTCAAAGTGTGGAACGGGGACAACGCTTTCTTGCGGCCGATGGGGACCCTGCTCGCCCAGATGGCTCCTGGACATTTGCGCAACGTCCTACTGAGCAGGAACTGAGGGCCCGGAAAGCAGCACGGCCAGGGGGTCGTGAACGGGCTCGCCTGGCGACTGCCCAGGACAAGGCCCGCTCCAACAAAGGGCTCCTGGCCAGGATCTTTGGAGCCCCACCACCCTCAGAGAGCATGGAGGGACCTTCCCTTGTCAGGGACTCCTGAGGGCCAGGGTGGCCCCTTCCAGCTCCTAGCCCTGCTCTGCTTCCTGTCTACCTCATAGTAGAATGATCGTGACTATCCAGGCAAACATTTTACTGTGTTTCTCAGACCAAGTGTCTCTGCTAAGGGCCCAAACGTGCAAGTTTTGATGGCTTCCACTATCCTCACTCCGAACTCCTGTATATGCCTGGCTGAGTCACCTAATTCATACTGTCATACTAGCATGATTATGACTATTGCATATGCTTGTTTTGTTTGACTCTTGGCTGCCAACGTCTATAGGGTCCCCTAAAAATCCCACGTCCTGCCCCCAGGAAGGGGCCTTTATTTCCAACTAGGGGGATAATGCCTAGTCCCGGCAATCTTTCTCTGTTTAGCAGTCACAGGTGAGGGTGGTATTAGTATCTTTTTTATGTAGAAAAAATTGACAGTTAATGGCGTGGACTGAGTTGGGAAGAAATACATTTCCTAATGTATTTATAGAAAATAAAAATATTTTTATATGCCTTTTTATTTTTGTTGGGGAGGGTCATTGGACAAGTTCCAGCTTTCATCTCCTTGTGTTCACCTTCATCTCCTGATCTTAGAGCCCCCCCGCCCCCGCCACCCACCTTACTGTTTAACCTGGATTTTTTTTCTATTTAATTTCTGTCTAATAGCCCAGTTTATCAATTAGTTATCTTAAGTGAGCATTTTCTAAGCCATTGTTTGAGGAAACAGTGACAATAGGTAATAACACATCTTAGTATTAAGAGTTTTACAGGCCACTAGTATAAGATAGGCATCGTGGTAGATGCATATACGGGATGGAATGGGGGCCACGGCATGTCATAGAGCCCCTCTCAAGGGGGACCTGATTGATGATCACAGTCTTCAGTGGTGAGTCAGTCCTCACCAAGTTTTCCAGGTCATTCCTACAAAATAACTGTAAGAATAATAAAGGAGAAGTTTGAAAGAGTCTGGAGTGCTCCCACAATTGCAAACAATGCTTCCTGGGTGGAGTGTTGAGTTGGAACCATTGTAAAGGTGGGCAAAGCCTAGTAGAGAACCAGTGCGCCTCAGGTGCACTTGTATATAGTGGGGCTGAGGCAAAGGAGCCCTGTAGGCTTCAAAGAATCAGTGTAAGCTACTAAAAGGAACTGAAAACCTAGGTGTCACAATAAACAGTCTACACAGTTTCATGTAGACAAAAATTCTGATCATTTTCCAGGCTGTTTCAGGAAGTGGTAGATGATTATGATTAGTATTTTGCTTGTGCTGTTTGTTTTTGTTTTTTGTCTGTCAATGTGATGATCTGTGTTTTATGGGGTAGAGTGGATTTGTCTACTTTGGCTGTAAAATATCCTAACCACATTATGATCTTGATAGGTGCACTTTACTGGGTAGAGTAAAAAGGACCACACAGTAAAGCTTGGTATAACATTTCTCACAACCCACATACCTCTTATACTTGGCACACAAACTACATTTCCACTTAGAAACTTTCATCTTGTTTCTCTTTTTATTTCTTGTGGGTTTGTTTCATGTGAATTGTTTCCTCAGGTCATTGATGTCTTCAAGTGAAACAGAAAAATCCAGAATCTGAATTTGACAGGCTGGCATATTTATTCAGAATTCCAAGTGCCCATTGCTACTTCTGCTAGATAAAGAGATACCAACGTGAAGAAGAAACTTTCCTTCCAGTTGCTAACAGCTTAGAAAGTACAGTAGACATACTGGGGTTTTATTTAAGACTTTCTTGAATGAAGAAAGAAATTGCATTCCCAGGGTGGACAGACAGCATTAGATAACAGTATGTTCAAGGGTTGGTATTTCAGGCTTCATCTCCAAAACAGTTCGGTACAAAGAGCTCACACCTGCGGCCAGGCAAGCTGATTAAGTCACAGGTGGAGTGAGGACTGAGAATAAGTGGGTGGAATAAAATATCCTAGGGTCTTTCACCTTGACTTTAAGCCTATTGAGGGTAGGAAAATAATTTTTTTACATCCACAATTTTCTTTCTTTTTAAACAGCACTTTGTTTTTTTATATGAAGTAACTCATTTAATCCACAACTATATAATATTGTTATCCCCTCCATTAAAACTGAGCTCAGAGATATGACTCAATTTGCCTCTTAATATTTTATCCTTTGTTCCCCACCTTTGCCCCAGCTTTTCCCAGTGTGCATATAGTGAATGCTTATTACATGAAACTCATGAGAAATGCACGTCATAAACTAGAGAATGAAGTGTACCTGCAAATATGAGTGGACTTATTTTATCTAAGACCAAGAGTAGCAAACGGAGTAATAATTCTCAGTCATGATTCTGTGGTTGCAGTGTATACTCTGATTCAACTTAGTTTCACTCCTGTCTGAGAAGCTGGGACTCTGCATTTGATGGCAATGGAGTGGGCTGATTTCTTTCCAAATAAGTTGAGGTGGGACTCCTGGTAGAATAAGAGGGCTTTAATAGGGTATGTCTGGGTGCCTAAAAACTGCCTTTTTTTTTTTTTTTTTTTTTCCAGAAGCAGGGTCTCTCTATGTTGCTCAGGCTGGTCTTGAGCTCCTGGGCTCAAGCGATCCTCCCTCCTCGGCCTCCCAAAGTGCTGGGATTACAGGCATGAGCCACCATGCCCTGCCCTAAAAACGTTCAAAAGTCGTACTTAGAGCTACTCTCAAATTACTTTTCTTGTGATTCCTCATAAAACCTTTCTCCCTGAAATTTGTCTTGTTACATCACAGTAGAATTATGAGGGGAAAATCCTTTGGTGGAAGTCTAGGGACATGCTCAGCTCCCCAGGAGGCTTTATATGAATTTTAGCGAATTGCTTAAGATCCAATATTAGATCTGCTGTTCCCCACCCACCCCCCTTTTATTTTTTGAGACAGAGTCTCACTTTGTCACCCAGGTTGGAGTGTAGTGGCACGATCCTGGCTCACTGCAGCCTCCATCTTCTGGCCTCAAGCGATCCTCCCACCTCAGTTTCCTGAGTAGCTGGGACCACAGGCATGCACCATCATGCCCAGCTAATTTTTAAAATATTTTTTCTAGAGATGAGGTCTCACTGTGTTGCCCAGGCTACTCTCGAACTCCTGTTCTCAAGCAGTCCACCCACCTTGGCCTCCCAAAGTGCTGAGATTACAGCTACAGCGCTCAGCGCCCATCTTGAAATCAATACCTGACAGAATATTAAAGAAAATGAAAATTGGCTGGGTGTGGTGGCTCACGCCTGTAATCCCAACACTTTGGGAGGCCGAGCCGGGTGCATCACTTGAGGTCAGGAGTTCGAGACCAGCGTGGGCAACATGGTGAAATGCTGTTTCTACTAAAAATACAAAAATTAGCCGAGTGTAATGGTGGGTGCCTGTAATCCCAGCTGCGCGGGAGCCTAAGGCAGGAGAATCGCTGCTTGAACCCGGGAGGCAGAAGTTTCAGTGAGTCGAGATTAAAAATCAATCTTCTGTCACCAGGGCCATTGAAACCACACTTTTTTCGCACCCCTTGTTAACTGGAGACACGAAGGCGGGCTGAGGGGAGAGACCATCAGAAACCTGGCAATGTCTTTTGTAGCTGCGTGGTGTGTGTCCAGCCACCTTCAGCAATTATTGTAGTGGCCAGTCTGTGGCTGACCTGGGCTATCAGGGTTAGCACACTCCAATGAGGTCCCCCAGCACGGTGGCTGTAAATGAATTCAGAGAACTTCTTTTTGTTTTTCACCTTTGCCTCCAATTCCAATGTGTCAATTATCATTGATTATTTAATCAGGACTTTATGGATGGATGTGCAGCTTCTTCTAATCTTTTTTTCTTTTAAGTGTTTAAAAGAATAATGCTGACATGAGTCAATTTTAGTTGTACAAATATACCTATTGTGTAAAAATTGTCAGAAGCGAAATTGCAGAGTCTAAGAGAGACCATCTTTGGTATTCATTTTGTCAGCAAGAAAAAAATAGAGAGTCTGGTAATTTAGGAAAATACCAGTCACAGGAAGCCTGTAGATATCCTAGCTAGAGGTCTCCACCCCTTTCATTCATGGTCTATTGTGACGTCCAAAGCCTGACCCAAGGAACTGATTCAGGTAGAGGCAACACCAGCTCAGTGTAGAGGGCCAGCTCTGCAAGACCTTGGCTGAGTGACTTCTGCTGCTTTTTGCTGTGGGGACTCTACTGGATAGACTAGCACATTGAGAGAGATGGAGTTTGGAAACAAAATAAGTGGTTCAGAACAATGGGATTTCTTTCAGATCTACTGGCATTTAGAAGGAGCTTGGTAAATTTAATCAAGAAACAAGGAAATGAAGATACCCAAGGATCATCAGGGGAAGAATAATGGTTGGATTTTCATTTAATTTGCCAGACACAATCCCTGAAGTAAGAAAATACCATTTCTCACGAAATTCCGGCACCAGAGTTTCAAACCACCAACCCTACGGTTAACAGCTGAACGCACTAACCAATTGTGCCACAGAAATGAATGTGGTGGAAAATCTCCATTCCAACAAGGTTATTTTACTTTTTTTCAGTCTAAACTATACGTTAGAAAGGAGGCTTCTTCTCCGTGTATTGGAAAAATGTTTTCCCATTTTTTGACTTTCATTGTTCCTATGTTAATGTATTTTAAAAACAGAGGTTTATAGGCTTGGCACGGTGGCTCACGCTGTAATCCCAGCACTGTGGAAGTCTGAGGCGGGTGGATCACGAGGTCAGGAGTTCCAGACCAGCCTGGCCAACATGGTGAAATGTGTCTCTACTAAAAATACAAAAATTAGCTGGGCATGGTGGCGGGCACCTGTAACCCCAGCTACTTGGGAGGCTGAGGCAGGAGAATTGCTTGAACCCGGGAAGCAGAGGTTGCAGTGAGCTGAGATCATACCACTGTACTCTAGCCTGGGTGACAGAGCAAGACTCCATCTCAAAAAACAACAACAGCAACAACAAAACACAGAGGTTTGTAATAATACAGATATTATTCTTAGAGAGGAACATCAAAGTGTTAATTGGGTGGAGAGCAGGACGCCGGATAGCTGCGTTTTTCAAAATAAGTATGAGTAGAATCAAAGGAGAGACATCAGACTCAATTTATTTTCGGTTCAATAAGGAAGTTTTCACTGATAGTTCAGTTGAGAGAGAAGCCACTGGAAGGCTGTTGCATGGAAGAAAATATATTAAATGAGAAAGACACCAGCAAGAGCAGAGGGGAAAATCATTTAATGCAAAATCTGATACAAATATTAAGGGATAGTACAGTAATTTAAGGGGCCAAACCCCAGGGCACGAAACCAGAAACTGCTGTACATTAGTGCTTGGCCACCAAACTGCGAGCCTGAAATTGCGATCATACCTTGTATTTGTTTTTTAAAGAGTAAGTTGGTGACAGATTTTATTTCATTTCTTTTCTGCCTGTCTTCCTGCTTCCTCTTTTTCTTTCTGCCTTCGTCTAATTCTCCAGTATGTATACCTTCTAATAATTTTCTTCTGGGTTTTATTCTGAATATTATGATTTTCTAAATTTGTGCCTGTTTTTCTCATTTTCTTAAGCATATGTGGGTTGACCTTGGAAGTATGATGATGGGTAGGAGATGGGTGAATGTGGTGATATTCACTACCCTATTTGTCCTTCTAGTCCTTTCAGTGACATTTAAGCCCAGGAGTCAGATTACATTAGGATGATTTCCTCAACTTGGAACTGTTGATTCTTGGATGTCCTCTATTCATTTAGTCTCCCAACTAACAGTTATTGAGTGTCTGCTAAAAGCTAGGCACAGTTCTAGGCATTTGAATACATCAACAGTATGCAGCAGAGACTAGGGTGGATTTTTCAAGCTGGGGAGAAACACACAATAAACACAAAAAAGTAAATTGTATATATTTGAAGATAATAAGTTCTATGGAGCAAAGAAAAAGTCAAGCAGGGTAAGGGGACCAGGGAGTGGGAGGTATGTGGTTTGCAATATTAAACAGGCAAGTTAGGGTGGCCTCTTTGTTTATGATGTTTTGGAATGGCTTGTTGGAGTTTTGATATATCCATCTTTGTCTTTAAAAGATGTCTCTCTGAGAATCTAGGCTGAAACAGACAAAAGAGACTGGATAGATCTTTCAATAGCAATTATGAGGAGTTTTGAGAGGAGGTGCTCCCTGGGATTGGATAAAGATACCAGTTAGGAAGGATGTAAATGCCTATTATTTAGGAATAGACAAACCTCCTAATCTATTTTACAACCATGAATTATGTGTTGGCCATTTTCAGAGATTTGGGTAGGGGGCTCAATGTAGAATGCCCTTTTCTATGGATCATTATATTCCATGCCAATGGGTCTCTTGGCTAAGGATTCAATGGTGCATGTGCAAGAAATGCTACTGATAAGTAATATTAGATCAAGTTTCTCAAGAGTGGCTAAAGCTGAGCAATCTCGCCACTATACTTGGAAAGGATAATATGGATGGTGTAAATTAGAATTGTATATAAGTAATAAGTTAGAATATGGACGGTTTTTTTTTTCCTTTTTTTTTTTTTTGGAAATGGACATTCTTTCATGATTCATCAAAAGAATCATTGAAGAAACTGATTCATCATGCTACCTCAAGTGTTTCTTGAAAACCTGTTGAAGGAAAAAGAAATTAAATATGCTGAATTGGCTGAAAAAATATAGAAGAAGCACTTTCAGATCATATTAATATATACAAACTGGAAATAATCTATGCACACAGAAAACACCCAATTTGAAGTGACTTTTAAAGTCTTCAGCCGAGTTAGAGGCATGACAACAGAATGAAATGAAAGTCTGGACAATGTTGGCTCCACTTAATATGGAGAAGAAAAACTTCCCAACATAGATGATGATCTGAGCCATGCACATGAAAGTTGCATTTCTACAGAAAATGGGCCAAATATCTTACAGAAAATCCTGAAAGTGCTGTTTGTTCTTCACAAAGCCAGATGAGTTCCCATGAGGAAAAATTATGATAACTGGAGGTCATCGACTCTGGTTGCTGAGAAAAACTTAGCTACATAAGAAATTTAAAATAAGCCAGGCACGGTGGCTCATGCCTGTAATCCCAGCACTTGGGGAGGCTAAGGTGGGAGGATTGCTTGAAGCCGGAGTTCAGAACCATCCTGGCCAACATAGTGAGACCTCATCTCTATTTTTTAAAAAATGAAAAATTTGTTGTATGCATTTTATATTTATTTTATATCTTATATATAAAGGAAAATAAAATGCATACAGCAAACAAAGTATATGGAAGCCAAGATCATATGCAGCTTTTGGGAAGAGGATCCATATGCTCCTGTTCTAACAGGGCCACTTTGGAAAGGCCCAGGACAATAGGTTTCCCTGGAATATCAGATCACCAAGGAAGGTTAAGCTAGGTGGGCTCAGAAATCTAGGATCCATAGTTATCCTGTGAGGACCTGAAGAAACTTAGGATAAAAGACAAATTATTTCCCTAGAACAATTCCATTCTGATCCAGATCTTGGTCCAAAAAGCCTTTTGACTTTGATAGACTTGCTGAATCTGAAGACTTCAGAAGTTTCAGTACACCTTAAATGGAAATGAAGTCCAATAGAAATACTACAAAGATGTACCTGATGAGAACAAGTGACTTGTCTCCACCACCTGAAAGTGGAACAGCTGGCTCAAGCATAGTTCTGCCATCTCACAGTCAGAGTCCCAAACATTCTTATGAACTCCAGGGGCATTTCACATTCCAAAGACTTCCATTTGCTCGCCCTTCTTTGGAGAGTATATACGGATGTTCCCCAAGTGCTTGTTCTCTTAAGTGATTTCCAGGACCTAACACACTCTCCATTTACAATGTCAAGTTATTCTCTCCTAATTGCTGTATTCCTCCCCTCCACTCCCATTTGAAAACCCTGAAGGTAGATGTGACCTGCACTTAGGGTTAGTTGAGCTTTCATATAAAACTCAATCCAAAGATCTGAAACCATAGTAAGGAATTCTTCAGTCCCTTGTGTCAACTAATTCTGAATTATCTGTTATTTAATGCAAATAATCTTAGTTAAGTAGTTACAAAATTGGATCACATGGAAGCCTGATAGAATTTTAAATCTTAGTGCTTCCACTATATCCTAGAAGAGATAGTATAAGTATAGTAATTGTTATTACCTAGTCTTCTATAACAAAAACTTGAGTGGAAGTCTGACATGAGCAGTTTAGCATTTGGAGAAATTTGGAAGTGCAAAGGCCATTTTTCTATGTCATAAATTGTGTTTATTATAATTCTTAGACAAATGTTAAAATAACTTGTTTACTAATACAATTTAATTTTTTTTAAAAATTATCTGTATATTGTCAAAATTAGCATGATAATTTGGGATACGGGAAGAAACATTGAGGACCATGGGGTAAAGTAATGTGTTGCTGGTTTTAGGGCTGTTTGAGGGAATGAGAAGTATATATTTACATGAGCACTACATATTCCAGTAACTGAGGCAGATCTAGAGTCCAGGTTTTCTGACGTTCAGATTTGGATCTTAAGCACAGGGAAAAAGGAATTTTATAAGAAATTTTAAATCATTTCCTAATTTCTATTCAATTTACTTTGCAACAAACATGTAAAGGTATAATTTTACCTCTGCAATAGGTCTGGAAATAATAACACTTAAAACTTCTTGCAGTGGGGTAACTTGTAGTACAGAAACTCACATAAACACACAAATTCAATATAAAAATGATGCCAGTTATCATATGTGCCAGTTATCAAACGATTGTGTCCCAGCCCTGAATTCACCCTCAAGTACTCCAGGCTTTGAGATGCGGGGCTTGGGCTCTGCAAAACATTTTCTCTTTTGCTTGCGGTTCTCTGTTAGATTCTGACACTAGAGGGCCCCAGGAGCCTGTTGGTTCTCTGTTACTTTATTACAGGGCAACAGCCCTTCACCCTGGCAGTGATAGAACAGTTTGTTCCACTTTCCAGATTTTGAAAAGTGCCTGCAGACCTAGGCTCATTGCACCTTCAGCGGTGCCAGCGTCATCTAGGAAGTGTCTCCTTCTCAGATACTGAGTCTCAGCTCCACAAGACCCCAGTCCTAGGAGCTCCTGAGGTACTGACAGCAGCTAGGATGCACTTTCTCTTCAGAGCTCTAAGCCCCCATGCCGGGATCTCTCTTCTCACTTTCCAGTTTCTGATACCAACTCCTTTCCTTTATTCCCCACCATAGTGGGTGGGAGCTGTTTGCTGCAGTTTTCAACTCTGTGTTACCTTTTTGTGTTTTAGATTTCTAAAACCTGAGCAAACAATTCCCTGTATGAACTTCATGGTGAAATGCCTCCCGTGGTTTTTGAATTGCTGACTAATTTATTTCTCCTTGATGTCTATCCGAATCTTGCCCACCCTTTCAGGCCCAAGTCTTTCCCCACGGTTTTTCTCTTTGCAGACTGGATGAATCTCCAGGTCCTCCAAATGACTACATTATATCATGCACACCTCAGTTATCGACCTCTGGGTAGTTATTTTAGTATTCATGCTTTATTACAGACTTCTAGGTTTTTATAGTCATATTGAAGACATGGTATTTTGTTATTAGCTAGCATATATGCTCTTCAGGGACAGAGAACAAACCTCAATGTTCTTGGGATGTTTTTCGTGTTTTTTTGGAAAATCAAAATGGTAAAAGTGAAAATAAATATGCCCCATCCAAACTTAGAATTTTCATTGGTTACAGAGCTGAGATGATCCAGGAAGCTGCCACCTAGCTAACAAGCCTGTCCTATTTGGGAGAGTATGGGCATGGGGGATAATTCTACGTTAGGAGAAAGGTCTTTAAGCGTTAAAAAGACAATTAGGCTGATCATGGCGGCAAACACCTGTAATCCCAGCACTTTGGGAGGCCAAGGCGGGCAGATCGCTTGAGGTCAGGAGTTCAAAACCAGCCTGGCCAACATGGTGAAACCCCATCTCTACTAAAAATACAAAAAACAAACAATAAAAAATAGCAAGGCATGATGGCACATGCCTGTAATCCCAGCTACTCAGGAGACTGAGGCAGGAGAATCACTTGAACCTGGGAGGTAGAGTGAGCCGAGATTGCGCCACTGCACTCCAGCCTGGGCAACAGATCAAGACTCTATCTCAAAACAAAACAAAACAAAAGACAATTATTCCAAAGTATGTTCATTAATTCAGAATTCTTAACACACACTAGGGGTGACATAGACTGTACTGAGGTCAAAAAGATGGACAAGAACCAAGAGAAGAAAGAAGCAAGGGTCAGCCATGCCCCTATTCCTTCCCTGTTTCCTCTGCTTCCTAAGTCCTCACTGATGAAAATCAATGCGTGGTTTGACAGTTCAGAAATTAGTATTTGAAGACATAAAATGGTGCTGCTTTCTTTATCCTGAAAACTTGGCCCCAGAATATGTTAAGCAGTAAAGTTCAGTTCTTACCAACATACCATCTTTGGTAGACAGAATGACCCCCTCAAAGATATCTAAATCTTAATCCCTGTAACTTGTGAATATGCTGCATTTCATGGCAAAATAGACATTGCAAATGTAACTAACATTGTGAATCTTATAATAGGAAGATCATCTTGGATTTCTGGGTGGGCCTAGTCACATGAACCCTTATAAGTGGAGAACTTTCTCTGAATTCAGAAAGATGCAGAAGGAAGAGAAACCAGATATTTGAAATAAGAAAAAGACTTGACAAGCCATTGCTGGCTTTAAGATAAAGGAGTCCATGAGTCAAGGACCTTAGTTCTAAGAACACTAGAAACTGAAAAATGCAAGCAATCTGAATGATCTTGGAAGCAAAATTTTTTACAAGCCTCCAAATAAGAGTCCAGCCCAGCCAACACCTTGACTTTGGCCTCATGAGGTCCTGAGCAGTTGGAACACTCTGTGCCCAGACTCCTGGCTCAAAGTACTGTGAAATAAGAAATGGGTGGTGTTTTAAGCTGCCGAGCTTGAGGTGATTTATCATGGAGGCAGAGTAAAACTAATTTATCATCTTTCATGCAAGTCAATTCCTCCTCCAACTCAAAGAGCAAATATACACAAATGTCAGACAAAGGCACAAGAGAAAGGCTTTTCATAAGCAAACCAGGGGAGACAGAGATTAGTCTAGTAAAACAAATGGGGAAGGAAGGGGAGATGACAGCTGTAAGTAGCAATGGGCATTCAGCCCACTCCAACATTGTAGGAAAACTGCCTAAGAGGTTCTTTCTCAAGGAGCAAGGAATCTGACTGATGTTTTCCAGGCTAACAGTCTTTTTTTTTTTTTTTTTTTTGAGGCGGAGTCTGGCTCTGTCGCCCAGGCTGGAGTGCAGTGGCCGGATCTCAGCTCACTGCAAGCTCCGCCTCCCGGGTTTACGCCGTTCTCCTGCCTCAGCCTCCGGAGTAGCTGGGACTACAGGCACCCGCCACCTCACCCGGCTAGTTTTTTGTATTTCTTAGTAGAGATGGGGTTTCACAGTGTTAGCCAGGATGGTCTCGATCTCCTGACCTCGTGATCCGCCCGTCTCGGCCTCCCAAAGTGCTGGGATTACAGGCTTGAGCCACCGCGCTCGGCCCCAGGCTAACAGTCTTAAACCTCTAGGTGTTTAGGGCTAAATGGGCAGAGAGAGGATGGGGATGGAACATCATTTTTCTTTTCTTTTTTTTTTTATTTTTTGAGATGGAGTTTCTCTCTTGTTGCCCAGGCTGGAGTGCAATGGCGCGATCTCGGCTCACTCTCTGCATCCCGGGTTCAAGTGATTCTCCTGCCTTGGCCTCCTGGGTAGCTGGGATTACAGGCATGTGCCACCACGTCCACCTAATTTTGCATTTTTAGTGGAGACAGGGTTTCTCCATGTTGGTGAGGCTGGTCTCAAACTCCCGACCTCAGGTGATCCACCCACCTCAGCCTCCCAAAGTGTTGGGATTATAGGGTGAACCACCGCGCTCAGCCTGAGCATCATCTTTCTAAGGGACAGTGCAGACTTGGTGGGAGGAAGTGATTCAGCAGGAGCAGCATCCACGGTGTCTCTCAGGGGATGATCAGTATTTCCCAAGGATAAGCTAGATTCAAGATTTTCTTAGAAAGAGCTCCTCCAAGGACTGTGTATGAGCAACTAATGAAAAGTGAACAAACAGGCTCCCTATGAAGCAAGAGAGGGCCATGCCTGGTGGCTCACACTTGTAATCCCTGCACTTTGGGAGGCCAAGGTGGGCGGATCACTGGAGGCCAGGAGTTTGAGACCAGCCTGGCCAATCTGGCAAAACCCCATCAAAAAAAGCCAGAGGAAGAAAACCACACTTTACAGCCAGACCAAGGAAGGGAAATACTAAAGGCAAATGCAGTTTCCCATCCCCAAGATGCAAATGAAGAAAGACTATCTTCCTTATTTTTCAGGCAAGCATATTCCCAGGGAAAAGCAGGAAGGTAAGACTCCTATCTGAGCTCACATATTGAAAAGAGAAATGTTGGCCAGGTGCGGTGGCTCACGCCTGTAATCCCAGCACTTTGGGAAGCTGAGCTGGGCAGATCACTTGAGGTCAGGAGTTTGAGACCAGCCTGGCAAACATAGTGAAATTCCTCTCTACTAAAAATACAAAATTAGCCGGGTGTGGTGGCGGGTGCTTGTAGTCCCAGCTATTCGGGAGACTGAGGCAGGAGAATCACTTGAACCTGGGAGGCAGAGACTGCAGTGAGCTGAGATTGCACCACTGCACTCCAACCTGAGTGGCAGAGGGATGCTGTCTCAAAAAATAAAAAATAAATAAAGATAAAAAATAAAATAAAAAGAGAAATGTCAATAGCATGGGCAGAAAAGTTGTGGAACTTTTCCAAAGGTTGTTGCTTCTGGGCTTGCAGTTGCTGAGCTCTTGTCTTATATCCCAAACTGATGGAAAATGAAGGTGATGATGCTCTGACGGGTTCTTCTCCCACTGAACCCTAGTTAGGGAGCATTGACTCCCTAGGGGCACTTCTGCTGCTTAACAGGCCCACTCTAAGCAGGACACTCTGACTGAGGCAGCAGTTAAGAGGTTTTGTTTTGTTTTGTTTTTTTGTTTTTGTTTTTTGAGACGGAGTCTTGCTCTGTCACCCAGGCTGGAGTGCAGTGGCGCAATCTCGGCTCACTGCAACCTCCGCCTCCTGGGTTCAGGCCATTCTCCTGCCTCAGCCGCCCGAGTAGCTGGGACTATAGGCGCTCGCCACTATGCCCGGCTAATTTTTTGTATTCTTTAGTAGAGACGGAGTTTCACTGTGTTAGCCAGGATGGTCTCGATCTCCTGATCTCGTAATTCGCCTGCCTCGGCCTCCTAAAGTGCTGGGATTACAGGCGTGAGCCACAGCGCTCGGGGGAAGTGAAGAGGTTTTGAAACCCAGGCTTACTCTGTGGTGCTGTCTCCTTTGAAGGGAAATCATGTGCCCTGAATAAAGGATCCTGGGTGTTCAGGACCATATATACCCCAAAGGGCTGACGGCACCAGTGGTCCTACTAGGGCCTGCTTCAAAGATGAATGTTTCAGAAACGGAATTCCTGACTGAGCTAGACAGACCTATCCTAGAGTACCAGTGCCTTAGGATTGGCATTTCTCCAAAAGGAAGGCTCATGGGACTGTGCTACCAAATGCTGAGCCACTGGCCTCACTGTCAGGTGACTGTTTGGCAGGTCCCAAGTAGCCTTCTTTCTTTCAGACTGGGCTTCTATACTAGTCTAAATATAGGTGGATCAGAAGATCCAAAAGGATCTGTATGTGTAGGAGAACTAAGGGTTGGGATGCTTACAGGAATTGGTTTAGAGCAGGTATGGTTGGGGGGGCTTGGCAGACCTGTCAGTCTGAGGGGTCAGAGGTGGCTTGGTGGGGTCAGTGATGGGTAATGTGGTAGAAGCAGGAGTCAACCAGGAGTAAGTGACTGTTGGCCTCAAGTCTGAAGAGATGCCTGGAAGTGTCTCTGAGTTCCAGGACACCAAAGGGGTCAGCAAGTTGGATGTTTCCTAAGGCAAAGCAGCCACACAGGTTATCCCTCCAGTGGATTATAGGAAGGCCAGTGGGCCTGGGATATTCTGCATCACTTTCAAGCTCTCCAGCTTGGATTAGTGCTCACAAATGGAAGGGTAGTTGGAAATGGAGCAGTCCCAGCAGCAGGTAGGGTGACAGAAAGGACGGGTTGAGTGGCAGGCACAATCTCAGGGACAGTCATTGGTGGCCTCAGTCTGCTCCTTTATGACTTTGTTGATCTACCAGAGTGCAGCTTTCTTGTCCAAGTTTTCTGCAGTGACTGCATAACCAAGTTGGGGCTTTGAGGACAGGATAAGCTCCCCCCATGGCTTAGAAGGCAGTAGCAAAGTTTTGCCTTCATGGGGCCCAGAACTAACAGATGTGGTTGATGTATTCCTTGAGTTTTGTTTTGTTTTCTTCTGTGAGAGAGTGTCTTCAGCCTGAACCTCATTGTTTAATCCCCATACAGCAAAATGTGGACAGCTGTTTTTCTGTGCCCTTTTTTTTTCTTTCAGAGGGAGTCTTGCTCTGATGCCAGTCTGGAGTACAGTGGCACGATATCATCTCGCTGCAACCTCAGCCTCCCGTGTTCAAGCTCTTCTGCGCCTTTTTTAGGGGAAGAAGATACTGAGTACTTTAGACATCAGGAGCAGATCAGGAGGGATGGCAAACTGCAAACTGGGACCTCCTCTCTTCCCTGCCTTTGAAGTTTCCAGTAGAGCTGTAGGAGCTGCCAATGTCATTTCTGTTGGAGCTGAGGGGACCACTTGTGAATATACTGGTCAAAGGGTTCTTGGAGGGATGATGAGACTTCTTACTGCAGTGGTCATCTGAACTCTGGGAATGGAGGTTTGTCTTCAAGGGACTCAGGCACCAAATAAACGGAGACTCCATTGGCCATCACAGTTGAACACCAAATATCTGGTCTCCTGGAGATTTGTTTTCCTGTCCTGGCTCAGAGAATATTGGGTCTTCCACTTTCATTTTTTTTTGCATTCTCCGAGGGCCTCGGTTTGATCTCTGTGCCACAAGGGTGTGGAAGCTTTAAGGGTGCTTAGCTCAAAGTGGGCTTTGGTACTGGAAACTGGCTCACTTGGATGAGGTCGGGGGAAGCAATCTTGATGGTCACCAGACTCTTTCAGGGTGACCTGCTGGCTAATCTGTGGAAAGGAATGGGGCGAAACACATCAATGTGTTGAACACTGCAAGGTCTGAAAGAGCGGGCGTCTGGAGAGCTTCTCCAAAAGCTCCTGGTCCCCCTAGGAAGGCGGCGGCGAGGGATCAGCCTTTTCCGCGTATAACTACCTTTAGTGAGTGATGTGGCTGGACCTGGGCTTTCGAGCTGGGTACTGCCTCCAAGGAGTTTAGTTGGCTGCCGATGAGACCCCGCGCAAAGCGCAGTGTTCTGGTGACAGGTGGCCGTCAGGGACGAATGATGTGCACGGGTCGTCCGGGGCCCTGGAGCCCTTCTAGACAGCTGATTCCCTAACCTGGCGAGCCAGCGTCCAGCACATGGGCACTAGGGACCACCGAGGTATAGCGACAGCCCCAGAGAGCTTCCCCAGCCCCAGTTCTGCCACCGCCGACCCCTCCAGTTTCTCTTCCAGCCACTTCATTTATCACTTGCCTTAGCGAGGGCTTGGGAGACACCAAAGGAAAATAAATCCTGGAATGAGCCCGGGCATCAGGACTGATAGGTCCACCCGGCAGCCTTATCTCCCGCTACTGCTTAACTGCTGGAGATCTCAGCTTTGGGTTCCCGGGCACACGGGACCCCTCCCTCCGCTCTGTCCGGACCCTAAAGGCAAGTTCCCGGGGAAGGTTCCTTAACGAACAGCGGGCCTCGGGGTAGCCGGGTTGCCAGTCCAAGAATCTTCTCATTCACCTGCGCAGGGCCGCGGGACCTCACCCTTCCAGTGTGGTGCCAAGATCCAGACTGCCTGACGTGTTTTCGTGCCCCCGGGCGGTGTGTTTAATCGGTGCTTAGTTTTTACTCTCTAGTTTGAGGACCCGGCGACAGGGCTCTAGTCCCTCTTCCTGCAGCTGCGGGTGACAGACATTGGCTCTTTGGGAATCGCAGCGCGCCAGCCCAGGAGCGCCACGCCGTCTGGGAACTGTGGGGCAGTGGTCCCTCGGGGCGGACAGAGTTTGGGTCCAGGGGGCTCGCGTTGTCTGATCCCGGCTTGAAGGGTCAGTTTGAAGACAGTCTGTTTACCTTTCCACCCACTCCGGGCCCTGGTGCGGGTAGAAGGCCACGGGCTGAGAATTTGCTGGGAGAGATCGGGAAGAAGTGTGGGAGGGCTGACTGCCTCCCATTCCTCTTTCTCTGACTTCGCGGGCGGCACTACTTCCCTTTCCCGAATTCCGAGGGCCCCTCTTCAGGTCAAATGCTGGCCGCCGCCCTTCCTAGACTACCCGAGAAATTCTGACTGTGAGCGCCAGACAGCGGCGTGGTAGCGGCCTTCCCGGGAACTGCCCCTCGGGAGAGGAAGGAACGGGCGGGGAGACGCCCTCGGTCCCTCTCATTCCCTGAGTTCCTGCGGCGGCCCCTCTCCTGGAGCTTGAGACCTCAGGGACTGAGGGTCGCAGGGAGCCTGGGACACAGCAGGCAGATGGTGCGGAAGGTGCCACCTTCATTCTAAGTCTCTAGGGGCTCTGGTTTTTCCTGCCAACTGCCCATCTCTGGTGATCTCGGGAGGAAAGGGCCAAATGGCAAATTCTCTCGCAGGAAAATTCAAGTTTCCAGGGTTTTTGCCCCACAGGTCTTTAGAGACTTTTCAGTGGGTGAATCTTCCGGGGTCCCTCTTTCTTCATCTCTCTCTCACCTACGACAACTTCAGATTGTGCACCAAGGATGGGAGGGAAGTTATCAGGAAAGGACAAGATTATATTTAGAATTCACTGGGGAGGTGGTGATTCTGAAGACAAACCATGGGATCTTGGTCCTGTGCTTCTCAAGAGTCAGGTGTGGAACTGCTTTTGCTCTTGCTTCTGGCAATGACCTCCCATAGGATCTGCATCTCCAGCCTCTCCAAACTCCAACTCATCCTACACGGGACATCAAACCTACCTTTATACTGCCCAAGGATAAAAAATTGTTTTCTCAAGGGCTCCTCAACCTTTGGGTACAAAATGAGTTCTCACTAAAGCTAATAGGGATATTCTCAACTCACAGGCCCCAGGGAGCAGCAGGGGGTGAGGAAGGATCTAGCAGCAGGCCATCAACACCAGGCTTGATGGAGGTCTGGCAGGAGACACCTCAGTGCTGGACGTCTGGATGAGGCACCAAGACCTCAGCACAGATCTGGGGTGTGTTCACAGTGGGCTTCTTTATTAGAGTGGAGAGTGGAAAATGGAAACAATGGAAATATCCAAAAAAATTGGACTGTCTAATTAATTCAGATAAAGACATGTGATGGGAAAACAGACAAGATAGACTGTGTGTGTGAGTGTCATGTATCTTGTTCCTGATACACAGTATATTATGTAAATCATACTTCTATTTATATTTTGAATTAGCTATTGATATATATAGAGAGATGTGTTTACAAAGGCATATAAATCAATTGAAAGGATATAGACTGAACTGTAATAAAGTGATTAACTCTGGTGTGGGACTGGATTGGCAGGAATGGCAATGTTATAGTGGTATATTGTTTCAAATTTTCTACTTGTATTATATGTTTCTAGTAACAAAACAGTGAACATAATTATAATTTTATTTATTTTTTTATTCAGCTATTTTTGAGACAGAGTTTTACTCTTGTTGCCCAGGCTGGAGTGCAATGATGTGATCTCAGCTCACCACAACCTCTGCCTCCCGGGTTCAAGCGATTCTCCTGCCTCAGCCTCCCGAGTAGCTGGGATTACAGGCATGTGCCACCATGTCTAGCTAATTTTGTATTTTTAGTAGAGACGGGGGTTTCTCCATGTTGGTCAGGCTGGTCTTGAGCTCCCAACCTTAGGTGATCCACCCGTCTTGCCCTCTCAAAGTGCTGGGATTCCAGCACTTTGGATCCCAAAGTGGGCGGATCACGAGGTCAGGAGTTCGAAACCAGCCTGGCCAATATGGTGACACCCCATCTCTGCTAAAAATGCAAAAATTAGCTGGGCGTGGTGGTGTGCGCCTGTAGTCTCAGCTACTCGGGAGACTGAGGCAGAAGGATCGCTTGAACCTGGGAGGTGGAGGTTGCAGTGAGCCATGATCGTGCCACTGCATTCCAGCCTGGGTGACAGAGCAAGACTCTGTTTCAAAAACAAAAAACAAAAAACAAAAAAAACAAAAACAAAAAAAACAAAAAAAGGATGCTTTCAAAATTATACATGTTGTGCAGATGTTTAATGCTCAGTTCAAAGATGAACAACAGAGAGCATGTACCTGGCCTTATTTCTCCTGGTTTTCAAGGAATCTGGATTTTTCTATTCTTTAAAAAGAAAATGGACCAAAAAATAGTAAAGTATAACTTTTTGCCATAGAAAAGACAACAAGCAAAGAAATACAAAGTCACAGATTCAGAAGACACTTGCTCATTAGCAGCTTTGTCTTTTAGCAGACTCTACAGCCATAATTCTTGATTCAGATATGCATTTTTATTGAAGATTACCTTTTTTTTTTAAACATACTAACTGAATCACAGGCCGTTTACAGTCAAAGAGGTAGCAGTGGGTAAACAGATGACACTGGAAAACAGTACAGATCACAAACAGTTCAGGGATGAAACTCTGAATGCAGCATCTTCAGTGAAACTTGAAAGGGTCTTTTTGAACATACACTGTTATGTCAATGTGGGCAATTGATTTTTGATAAAGGTGCAAAGGAAATTCCATGGCGAAAAAATAAAGTATTTTGTTGTTGTTGTTTGTTTTTTTGAGACAGGGTCACATTCTCTCACTCAGCCTGGAGTGCAGTGGCATGATCATGGCTCACTGCAGCCTCCATATCCTGGACTCAAGTGATCCTCCCACCTCAGCCTCCCAAGTAGCAGGGACTTACAGATGTGCACCACCATGCCGGGCTAATTTTCACTTTTTGTAAAGATGGGGTCTCATTATGTTGTCCAGGCTAGTTTCAAACTCCTGAGCTCAAGCACCCTCCTGCCTTCATCTCCCAAAGTGTTGGGATCACAGGCATGAACCACTGCACCTCACATAAAGTATTTTTAACAAGTGCTGTTGAAAGAATTCAGCATCCGTATGTAAAAATAACAAGCCTCCACCAAAATTTCATGCTGTATACAAAATTTCACTTAATATGGATCATAGACCTAAATGTAAAATCTAAATTAGCTATTAAAACTTTTAGAAGAAAGCATGAGAAGAATTTTGTGACCTGACATTAGGCAAAGACTTCTTAGATATTAGATACTAAGACTGGCCTAACATTTCTTTGGAGGAATGTTTATTCAAGTCTATTGCCCATTTTAAAATTAGTTGTTTTTGCTACTGAGTTGTAGGAGTTCTTTATACATTTTGGATATTAATCTCTTATCAGAGATATGATTTGCAAATATCTTCTACCATTCTGTAGGTTGTCTTTTACTTTCTATGATAGTGTACTGTGATACACAAAGTTATTAATTTTGATGAAGTCCAATTTATTTATTTATTTGGTTACCTGTACTTTTGGTGTCTGACATATTTATGACATCATTGTCAAATCCAATGTCATAAAGATTTCCCCCAATTCTTTTTCTAAAAGTTTCATAGTTTTAGCTCTTGAGTTTAATTTTTGTGTATGATACAAAGTAAGGGTCTAACCTGAATCTTTCACATTGTGAACAAATGTGAACCTGAAAGAGCCAACCTTTAAGATGGACCTTAAGTGGCTAATTGGGCCTAGATTTAAAATAGAGCCAAGTGGCATTTTATTGACTAGAGGTCACACCAGTACGCTGAGATTCCTTGAAAACGCTCTCTCTGTTTAACTTAGGAACTTTCAGAGCTCATCTGAGTCAACAATCAGAGCTAACCGGTACCAACCAATCAGGGCTCAGCTGTATTGATGAATCAGAACTCAGCTGCATCAACCCATGGGAACTAAAGCAAATTTCAATCTTTAATTTGCATAAAGGGACTAATTGGGAACCTCAGCGGGAACGTCTGCTATAAAACCCTCTCTTTGTCCTCTGGAACACACCTTTGTTTTTGAAGGCTTCTCCCCGTTTGCAAACTTTTCACTGGACAAAGGTCATTTTCCTGTAAATTTCTTTTCAGAGAACTTTTGTTCACAATATGTGGGTCTCTAGCATCATTTCGGAAAAGGCTCTCCTCTCCCCCATTGAATTGTCTTGCCATCCTATCAAAAATGAGTCATGTATCTGAGGATTTATTTCTGGACACTATTCTATTCCATGGACCTGTATGTCAGTCCTATCCAGTTTTAATTACTGGAGTGTCATAGTAAGTTTCAGTCAGGTCAGGAAGTTTGAATCCTCTAATTTTATTCTTATTTTTCAAGATTGGTTTGGCTATTAATGGCTCCTTGCAATTCCACATGCACTTGAGAATTTGCTTTTCCATTTAGGTGAAAAGGGCTGTTGGATTTTTAGTAGAGATTGCATTAAATCTGTAGATCAGTTTGGGTAGTATTAGTAGTGGAATATTAAGTATTCCTATCCATGAATGTGGGATGTCTTTCCATTTATTTAGGTTTTTAATTTTTTTCAGCAACATTTTGTAGTTTTCAGTATACCTGTCCTTCAGCTTCTTGGTTAGATTTATTCCTAAGCAGTTAATTATTTTAGATGTTATTACAAATGGACTTGGTTGTTAATTTCCCCTTTCTGATTATTCACTGCTGTTCTGTATTAACACAACTGATTTGTGTGTGTTGATCTTGAAAACTGAAACTTTGCTAAATTAGTTTAGTAGCTTGAGTAGCCTTTTGTGGATTTTTTGAGATTTTCTTCATAGAGGATTCTGTTATCTGTGAATAGAGATGGTTTTTACCTTTTCCTTTCCAATTTGGATGCCTTTTGTTTCTTCTTCTTATAATTTCTTCTATTATTAACATATTATATTAGTATAATCATTTGTTACAATCGATGAACTATTGTTACATTATTAGTTATCACATTATTATTAACTAATATATGTAGCATTCATATTTCCTTATTTACCTAATGTCTTTTTTTAAGTTCCAGGATCCAGTCCAAGGTACCACATTTAGTTGTCATATCTCCTTAGGATCCTCTTGGCTATGCCAGTTTCTCATACACATATTTTTAGTTTTGATGCCCTGAATCCAGGATCCACTGGGACCTGATCATCTTCATTCCTCAAAACTGTAGGAATGAAGATGATCAGGTCCCAGTGGATCCTGGATTCAAAGTCCAGAGTACTAATCATTACACCAAGAGGTCTGTCAAATTTACTAATTGTTACTTTTATGGATTGTACTTTTGGTATCAAGTCTAAGAACTCTTAGTTTAGCACTAGATCTCAACGTTTTTCTTCTGTTATTTTTTTTTCACAAGTTTAATAATTTTACTTAAAGAATATTACACTTAATTCAAAAGCCCACCAACAAAAGGCCAGCAGGGAGCACACTTACAATTAAACAAAATTAGGTTTATTTAGCTTCCTGTGGTAAACCAGAATGCACCCCAGAGGAACCTGCAGAAATCAGTAAGGAAGAGATGGGAAGTTCATTTTTTTTAGAAAAATAGGGTTTGGCCAGTACTGGCTGTCTTCACCTCCAGTTGAAAACACTGATTTAGCTGTTTGCTGATTTAGCTTCTGGAAGAGGTTCAAATACCAATGAATATGTCAGTTTTGGCTTAGCTTGCTCGATAGTTTTAGCTTTTATTTTCTGGTATGAACCTTGAACAAATAAAATTAAATCAAGGTTATCCAAAGGAGCTTCCAAGAGAACTATAAGGGGAATGGGTAGTTCACAAACGTAAGTTAAAATATTGTGTGGGCCTGGAGCAGTGGCTCATGTCTGTAATCCCAGCACTTTGGGAGGCTGAAGCAGGTGGATGGCTCGAGCCTAGGAGTTCGAGACCAGTCTGGGCAACATGGCGAAACCCCATCTCTACAAAAAATTAAAACAAAAAAAAAATTGAGCCAGGTGTGGTGGCGCATACCTGTAGGCCCAGCTACCCAGGAGGCTGAGGATCACTTGAACCCTGGAGGCAGAGGCTACGGTGAGCCATATTCATACCACTGCACTCCAGTCTGGGCAAAAGATAGGGACTTTGTTTAATAAAAAAGAAATGAGGAAAGAAAGAAAGGAAGGAAGGAAGGAAGGAAGGAAGGAAGGAAAGGAAAGAAGGAAAGAAGGAAGGAAGGAAGAAAGGAAGGAGGGAGGGAAGGAAGGAAGGAAGGAAAGAAAAGAAGGAAAGAAGAAAGGAAGGAAGGAAGGAAAGAAAAGAAGGGGAAGGGAAGAAGGAAAGAAGGAAGGGGAAATCAGATAAGGGGAAGTGTTACTAGATTAAGGGTATTATAAAGATGAATAGTGGACATGTAAAGATGAAACAGATAGGAGGCATAACATCTTCGGAGTCTTTAATTTTTCTCACAGAGTATAATATGAATACCACTTAATGATGAAGGTATTTAAGGCCAGAGACAAAATCTTTTTTGCAATCAATTTGTTGACAGTTATTGTGTCATTCTTTATATCTGAAAATCAGTATTTTTAAGGATACAACTGTTTCAGCAACCATTAAAATATTATATTTTGACTTCATTTTTTAATAAAATTTAAAAATGTTAATTAATAGACTTTATTTTTTCCTTTTTTTTTTTTTTGAGATGGCGTTTCACTCTTTTTGACCAGGCTGGAGTGCAATGGTGTGATCTCGGCTTACCACAACCTCCGCCTCCCGGGTTCAAGCGATTCTCCTGCCTCAGCCTCCCCAGTAGCTGGGATCACAGGCATGTGCCACCACGTCCAGCTAATTTTGTATTTTCAGTAGAGACGGGGTTTCTCCATGTTGGTCAGGTTGGTCTCAAACTCCCAACCTCAGGTGATCTGCCTGCCTCAGCCTCCCAAAGTGCTGGGATTACAGGAGTAATCCTTGCCAATAGACTTAATTTCTTTAAAGTACTTTTAGGTTTATAGAAAACTTGTGCAGAAAGTACAGAGAGATTCTATATGCCCCCACACCACCCCCACAGTTTCTTCTATTAATATATTACATTTGTGTGATATATTTATTACAACTGATGAGCCAAGATTGATACATCATTATTTAACTGAAGCCCATAGTTCCCATTAGGGTTCAGTCTTCGTGTTGTACATTATAGGGGTTTTAACAAATGTATAATGTAATATATCTACCATTACAGTATCATAAAAATAGTTTCACTGACCTAAAAATTCCCAGTGCTCTATCTATTGGTCCCTCCCCCAGCTCACCCCCATTCTGGAAAACATTGATCTTTTTACTGTCTTCTAATAGTTTTATCCTTTTCAGAATGTCATATGGTTGAAAGTATATAGTATGTAGCCCCTTAAGATTGGCTTCATACACTTAGAAGAATGCTTTTAAGGTTCCTCCATGTCTTTTTTGTGAATTGATAGCTCATTCCTTTTTATTGCTGAATAATATTCCATTGTATAGATGTACCACAGTTTATCCATTTGCCTAGTGAAGGACTTCTTGGTTACTTCCAAGTTTTGACAATTATCAATAAAGCTGCTATAAACATCTGTGTGTAGGTTATTGTGTGGACATGTTTTTAACTCATTTGGGTAAATATTAAGGAACAGGATGGCTGCATCATATGTTATGTTTAGCTTTAGAAGAAACTGCAAAAATGTCTTCCAAAGTGGCTGTATCAGATGGCTTTTTCCCATCAGCAATGAATGAGAATTTCTACTGTTGCATATCTTGGCCAGCATTTATTTGGTGGTGTCAGTGTTTTGGATTTTTGACATTCTAATAGTGTGTAATGCTATTTCATTGTTGGTTTAATTTTCAGTTCCCTAAGGGCATACAATGTTGAGTATCTTTTCATATGGTAATTTGTCATTTGTATATCTTTTTGGTGAGGTGTCTGTTTAGATCTTTCGCCATTTTAAAAATTGGGTTGTTCTCTTAGTGAGTTTCTAAAGCCTTCTTTGTATTTTGAATACAAGTTCTTTATTGATACATGGTTTGCCAGTATTTTCTCTCACTTGTCTTTTCATTCTTCTAACATGATCTTTCACAGAGAAGTTTTCAGGGAGTTCAACTTACCAGTTATGTCTTTCATGGATTGTGCTTTTGGTGTTGTATCTAAAACAATCACCATTGCCCGGGCGTGGTGGCTCACACCTCTAATCCCAGCACTTTGGGAGGCTGAGGGAAGTGGATCACCTGAGGTCAGGAGTTTGAGACCAGCCTGACCAACATGGTGAAATCCCATCTCTACTAAAAATACAAAATTAGCCGTGCATGGTGGCACATGCCTGTAATCCCAGCTACTGAGGAGGCTGAGGCAGGAGAACTGCTTGAACCTGGGAGGCAGAGGTTGCAGTGAGTCGAGATGGCACCATTCCACCAGGTGGAACCGAGGTTCCAGCCTGGGCAACAAGAGCAAAACTCCTTAAAAAATAAATAAATAAATAAAATAAAATCAAGGGTCCCTAGACTTTCTCCTACATCATCTTGTAGAAGTTTTATAGTTTTGTGTTTTACAGATTAGGCCTATAATCCATTTTGACTTAAATTTTGTGAAAGTTGTAAGGTCTGTGTCTAGATTTCATTCCCCTCCAGTAACTCTCCTATCATTATTTTGGATATTTCTTTTGTACTTCTGCAGTATCAAATCTCCTTTTCCCTCTATCTCATATCTTCTTGTGGTTTGGTTTCCTCACTCAATTCAATGGATCATACCACTCAATATTTTTCTTGGCCAGGCGCAGTGGCTCACTCCTGTAATCCCATCAAATTGGGAGGCCGAGGCGGGTGGATCACCTTAGGTCAGGAGTTCAAGACGAGCCTGGCCAAAATGGTGAAACCCCGTCCCTACTAAAAATACAAAAAATTAGCTGGGCGTGGTGGCACATGCCTGTAATCCCAGCTACTTGGGAGGCTGAGGCACGGGATTCACTTGAACTCGGGAGGTAGAGGTTGCAGTGAGCCCAGATTGTGCCATTGTACTCTAGTCTGGGCCACAAGAAAGAAACTCTGTCAGAAAAATAAAATATATATATATGTATATATGTATATGTGTGTATATATATATTTTACTGAAATATATATATATATATTTTTTTTTCTCTGAGAAAATGTGCATTTGGGATAGATTTTTTGGACCTTAAATGTATTTTTGTCACCCTCATTTTTTTTTTTTTTTTGAGACAGGATTTCACTCTGTCATCCAGGCTGGAGTGCAGTGGTGCCATCTCAGTTCACTGCAACCTCCGCCTCTCAGGTTCAAGCGATTTTCCTGCCTCAGCCTCCCAAGTAGTTGGGATTACAGGTACGCACCACTACAATCGGCAAGTTTTTGTATTTTTAGTAGAGACAGGATTTCACCATGTTGGCCAGGCTGGTCTCAAACTCCCGATGTCAGGTGATCCGCCCGCCTTGGCCTCCTAAGGTGCTGGAATTACAGATGTGAGTCACCGTGCCCGGCCTACCCTCACATTTAATTAAAAATCTGATGGGTTAAGGAATTGTAGGCCACAAAACATTTTACTTCTGTATTTTAAAGGCATGACCATTGCTTTATAGTTTTCAATGTTGCCATAAGAAGAAAATTTTCATTCCTAAGTTTTGGTATATTATCTGTATCTTTCTGTGAGGAAGTGAATAAAATCTACTCTTCATCGTAGTGTTCTGAATTTCAAGATGACATGCCTGAATTGGGTCCATTTTATCCATATTTCTGGGATATTAACAGGTCTTTTTTTTTTCTTTTTTGAGACAGAATCTCACTCTATCACCCAGGCTGGAGTGCATGGCTCACTGCAGCCTTGATCTCCTGGGCTCAGGTAATCTTCTCACCTCAGTCTCCCGAGTAGTTGGGACTACAGGTGTGTGCCACCATGTCCAGCTAACTATTGTATTTTTAATAGAGATGGGATTTCGCCATGTTGCCCAGGCTGGTCTGGAACTCTTGACATCAAGTGATTCACTCGCTTCAGCCTCCCAAAGTGCTAGAATTACAGACGTGAGCTATCGCACCCAGTCTATTGGCAGGTCTTTTCAATTTGAAAACCTATATTCTTTAGGGTTAAGATTTCTTTTATCTAATGAACTATTTTCTCTGTTTTCAAATACTTTGGCATTGGAGATTCCTGGGCTGTTCCTCTAACATTCTTTTTTTCTCTTATTATCAAAATTCTTTTCGTCTGAAACCTCATTTTTATTTTCCAAACATTTACTGAATTTTTCATTTTTGCTATCATATTTTTAATATCAACATCTTTTCCTTGTTTCACTTATGCATAACTTTTATTAATTGTTGTGTGCATACTGATAACTTTCTCCTTAATATTCTGTCATCCATGGTTCTCTCTCCGATTCATTTATTTCAGATTTTTTTTTCAGCTGCCTGGTGTTTCTTATCTGATCTATCCATGTTTAAAAATCATAGGCTAAAAACTGGCAGCAGGCCAGGCATGGTGGCTCATGCCTGTCCTGTAATTCTAGATCTTTGGGAGGCCGAGGCGGGTGGATCACTTGAGGTCGGGAGTTCACGACCAGCCTGGCCAATATGGGGAAACCTCGTCTCTACTAAGAATACAAAAATTAGCCAGGCATGATAGCGCAGCCCTGAAATCCCAGCTAGTCTCGGAGGCTGACACAGGAGAACTGCTTGAGCCCAGTAGGCGGAGGTTGCAGTGAGCAGAGATCATGCCACTGTACTCCAGCCAGGACGACAGAGCGAGACTCCATCTCAAACAAAACAAAACAAAAACCGGCAACATTTAAAATGTAGTGGGGGCTTGTTGACAGTGATCTTCACTAGAAGATAATGTGGCAGGGCTATGTTTTCAGCATTGATGATGTTCGTTTTCTTTACATCTCTCCTCTTCACTTGGTCAGATTTACCAAGTAGAACTCTTTCAATGACATGCCTGGAAGGTAAGGACCGCCTAGCCTGAAATCTGGCAGTAGAGTTGGATAAGACTGCCAAGATTTTGTAGCTAGCATGAATAAATTTGTGTGATAATTCTATTTCAATCTTCCCACTCCATGCTACCCATCACATCATCTGTGCCTTGCGTCCTTCATTCAAGATACTGTTTCATCCTCTTTCTGCCACGGTTGGAAAGACAGAGAGCTTTTATACATTCTTTCTTATTTTAGCCCTTCACCAATTATCCCTCAGATCCAGAAGTACCTATGGTCACAAATTTCTGAATCTTTAGAAAATTCTGTGGTGTAACTTAGGTTGATTTTTAGCTTTCCCCACTGCAAACTTAAAACTCAGTTTTCTCTTTTCAATATAAAATATTTTTTAATGTAAAATATTATCTGATTCATTTGTTCTTGTCTTTTATGGCAATACAGTTGACCTTTGAACCACACTGGTTTGAATTACCAAGGTCCATTGTTCTGTGACTTTTTCCCTACTAAACGCAAATAGAAAATATAGTATTTGTGGGATGTGAAACCTGCCAACAGGGAGGGCTGACTTTTAGACTCTGGTTCTGTGGGGCTGACTGCTGGACTTGAGTAAGTCCAGATTTCGGTATATCATAGAGTCCTGGAAACAATTTGCTGTGCATACTGAGAGATGGCTGTACTTTTTTTTTTCTTCAAAATCAATTTTTGTGTCCCATTTGTTTAGAAGCTCTATATTCTATATATATTACTTTTTGCATTTGTCATAAAACTTTAGCATCCATAATTAAACAATCAAAATTAATCAACATGTTTATAATTCTCCCAACAATAGAATGACACTAGAACACTTTTATAACTTTCGTCTCAAATTTTGTGATATTATTGTTCAATAGGCTGTTCACTCTGTGTAAATCACTTACCATTATTGTTTCATATACTGTATATTTGTTAATATACACCTACCTAGTGATACCATCTCTCCTCATCATTTCAGCATTTTTCTTTCTTGGAAACATATATATAAGTGCAAACTGAGATTGTGCAACTGTATTTTTACATCTTACCAAATATTACTTAATATTTTTATGTGCATATATATCAAATGTCTGTGGAAGGACACATGACAATGTGATAACACTGTCTTTGGAAAGGAATTAAGTGACTAGATTTAAGTAAGGATGATCAAAAGAGACTTTTTTTTTTTTGAGACGGAGTCTCGCTGTGTCGCCCGGGCTGGAGAGCAGTGGCACGATCTCGGCTCACTGCAAGCTCCGCCTCCCGGGTTCACGCCATTCTCCTGCCTCAGCCTCCCGAGTAGCTGGGACTACAGGCGCCCACCACCACGCCCGGCTAATTTGTTTTTTTTTAAGTAGAGATGGGCTTTCACCGTGTTAGCCAGGATGGTCTCGATCTCCTGCCCTCGTGATCCACCCACCTCGGGATTACAAAGTGCTGGGATTACATGCTTGAGCCACCGCACCCGGCAAAAGAGACGTTTTTAAATGTAATGTTTCAAAATTTTTAACCTTTATATGTTGAGATAAATGTGGATTCACATGCAGTTGTAAGAAAGCATACAGAGAAATCCCAGTTTCTTCCAGTGGCAACTAGTATTTTGCAAAACTAGTGCAATCATACAACCTGGATATTGACCATGATACAGCCAAGCTACAGAACATTTCTATCACATGGATCCATCATGTACCCTTGGATAATTACACCCACCTCACTCCCCAACCCTTATACACGACAACCACTAAGCTGTTCTCCATTTCTATAATTTATCATTTTAAGAATCTTATAAATGGAATCATACAGTATATAACCTTTAGTATTGGATTTTTTCACTCAGAATAATTATTTTAATTTTCTTACCAGTAGACATTATTTTCCTGCTTGAGGAGTTATGATTCATTTTTCTAAGGACAAGACAATATGGATGATCAGGGTTTTTTTTTGTTTGAGATGGAGTTTCGCTCTTGTTGCCCAGGCTGGAGTGCAACGGAGTGATCTCAGCTCACCACAACCTCTGCCTCCCAGGTTCAAGCGATTCTCCTGCCTCAGCCGCCCAAGTAGTTGGGATTACAGGCATGTGCCACCACATCCGCCTACTTTTATATTCTTAGTGGAGACGGAGTTTCTCCATGTTGGTCAGGCTGGCCTCGAATTCCTGACCTCAGGTGATCCACCCCCCTCGGGGTCTCAAAGTGCTGGGATTATAGGTTTGCACCACTGCATCTGGCCTGGATGATCAGGTTTTATTCTTTATCAGTTGAGATAATTGTATTTTTAATTGAATTAATTATGATTATTGAGCTGCATTCTTTTTGGTTGTTTTCTCATTTTCTCAAAGCAGATGCCCAAAATCTGTGGAGGTGGTTGTCATTGCGAAGAAGTACCACAGGGCTTAATGAGGTAAAGTTCACCCCTATGAACTTCTTGGTATTCAAAAACACAGGTTCAGTTTTTGAAAAATAACCTAGACTGAAGGAAACAATCATATTGAGCCCACAGGAAAAAATGAAGCACAGGGTCAAAATGATGGTCTCTTTAGTTGCTTTTATCACAGGGCTTTTTTTCTGGGGGAAGGAGTTTCACTCCTGTTGCCCAGGCTGGAGTGCAATGGTGCGATCTCGGCTCACTGCAATCTCTGCCTCCCGGGTTCAGGTGATTATCCTGCCTCAGCCTCCCGAGTAGCTGGGATACAGGCATGCGCCACCACACTCGGCTAGTTTTGTATTTTCAGTAGAGATGGGGCTTCTCCATGTTGGTCAGGTTGGTCTCGAACTCCCGACCTCAGGTGATCTGCCTGCCTTAGCCTCCCAAAGTGCTGGGATTACAGGCATGAGCCACTGTGCCCAGCCCCAGGGTTCATTTTGATTTAGGGGCCTGACCTGTGAAGGTGCTGTATTTGCTTGTGGTGTCTGCAGAGGGGAAGCATCATATACCCACTCATCCAGCACATAAAACCCAGGAGGGGAAATGTCATGAATGTGAAATGCCATGAGAAAGAACCACCTAATAAAAGTATCCGTTAGCAAAACAGAGCAAGATTTCACAATGTATCTGGATAGAGTCTCATTCTTGAGGGCTGTAATTGAGATAAAATTAAGTTAGAAAATATGAGTAAATTAAGAATTCAAAGAAAAAGGAGTAAAGGTCACACAATGGTTTTCTGGTTTTGAACACTGATCAATAGGGGTTACAAAGGCCAATGATGATGGCATAAAGAATGCTTAAGTGGCTTGTCTAACAGATGGAAAGGTCACGTGACACTGTGTAGCTATTTGTCTTAAAAATAACATAATTTATGAGAGTTCTCAGGACCACAGCTCAAGAATCCTTAGGGATTCCTATAATACAAGCCACTAACATGTGGACCAAGGAGAAATGGGTTATTAGTAGACATATGGGCCTCTGCTTGAGACTCACAATGAAAATATGAGCATAGCTCACAAAGAGAATGGCATTCCCCATGGCATCAAGTCTAGCTTAAAAAAGAAAAGCGGCCAGGTGCAGTGGCTTAGTCCTGTAATCCCAGCACTTTGGAAGGCGGAGGTGGGTGGATCACTTCAGCTTGGGCTCAGGAGTTCAAGTCCAGCTGGACAACACAGCGAAAACCCTGTCTCTACAAAAATTAGCTGGGCATGGTGACTCGTCCCTGTAGTCCCAGCTACTCAGGAGGCTGAGGTGGGAGAATGGCTGCAGCCTGGGAGATAAAAGTTGCAGTAAGCAGAGAGAGCACAGAGGTGGAGTACTGCACCACTGTACTCCAGCCTGGGCAACAGAGACACACCTTGTCTCAAAAAAAATAAATAAAATAAAATAAGTAAAACAATTCCCAGGATGCCATGTGTTGAAATCATTCCAACACTTTATAAGTGGCATAATTGCTTTTTTAAAATTCTGCAGTTTAGTGGTTATTACCTGTGAGGACTAAACTCCAATTTTTTATCCTGCCTAAATTCCTATCTAAGGGGTTTGGAGAGTCTTGCCCTGAAAATCATAAATTCTCATCAGATGGGATTTATTTAACCCTATATATTGTGACTTACTTTCCAAACTGACTCTGCTGGTTAACTTCTAGGTTCTTGTCACTTTGGAGTCTCATGCATTTGAGTTCAGTTGGAACTGAGCTAAGTGTGTATGTTGCAATGGTATTTGTATTATTTAACAGCATTTGCAACCCACCTCCATTTCCTAAATCCATTTGTCATGCTCTTAGACTGATCTGTGTTCTCGCATCTGGGAAAGGAGATAGCAGAAAGTAGCAAAATGGGTACTGTTTTTGTTTTGTTTTGTTTTGTTTTGAAGCTCTTGAGTTTCAGAAGCAGAACCTATTACAGCAATGAAGGGACCACAGTCAGTACTCTTAAGGGAAAATAATCATACAGCTCAATCTTTATGCCATTCGGCTTGAGGTTTTTTTTTTGGAGACAGGGTCTGGCTGTGTCACCCAGGCTGGTGCAGTGGCACAACCTCAGCTTTCCGCAGCCTCTACCTCCTGGGCACAAGTGATCCTGCCACCTCAGCCTCCAGAGTAGCTGGGACTACAGGTGTGAACCATCATGCCTGGCTAATTTTTGTAGACAAGGTCTTGCCACGTTACCCAGCCTGGTCTCAAACTCCTGAGCTCAAGCAATCTGCCTGCCTCCAATTCCCAAAGTGCTGGGTTACATACAGGTGTGAATCACTGTGTTTGGCTTCATTCTGCTTGAGTCTATCTACGTGTTTGCATCAAGTGTCTTAGATACATAAATGTCCCCACTTAAAAATCTTAATTATTTTTTCCTGCTTTTCCTATTAACTGTCCTGTCTAGGGGACTATCTTTTTAATTAGCTTTTTCAAAGAATAGTAAGGTGTTGGTTTTATTGATTCTCTGCATTATCTGTTATTTTCTATTAACTTTCCTCTCTAGGGGACTATCTTTTTAAGTAGCTTTTTCAAAGAATAATAAGGTGTTGGCCAGGATGGTCTCCATCTCTTGACCTCATGATCCGCCCACCAAGGCCTCCCAAAGTGCTGGGATTACAGGCATGAGCCATCGCACCTGGCCTACCCCAACTTTTTAAGTTTCCTTTGCCAGATGGAAAGATTCCCTCTGCAAGTGTTAACTGCTTTCAGCCTCTCTCACTCATTTAAAATCCAAATCCCTGCCTGGGTAAAGTGACGACACAAGCTGATGTTTCAGGGAGAAAGAAGCTTCAATTGCACTATGAGTTTCTTTTCTCAATAAACAACGTAAAGACTATTTCAGGAAACACTTGTGGTGTGTGTGCTGGATAGTACTTTTCCCTTTCTACTTCACCAGAGACACATTTCTCTTTCAGTTACTTCTGGGGGTCACAGTTATTATTTTTCCCAGAAATATTTCTCACAACAATCCACTTCAATGTTGGGAGTAATAATCACTTTAAGTTAGAAAAATAAGCATGAAGGCTGCAAGTCTTGTTCTACCTACACAACTCTATATGAATCTCAGGAGGAAAAACCAAACTTAAAGCTGTACCTTTTCCCTTCCCTGTTTCATCCACATCATACCTCCTTCTTATCCTCCTCTCACAATGAAAGCCACTTAAAACTCTGGGATCTATTCTGTTGGTAGAGCAGACATAAACTAAGACAAACTTTATAATGGTGGGTAAATCAGAGCAACTATTTTTATACCATCTCCATCCCACTCTAATTCAACAAGCGATAAGACAAAGGAGGAAGAATTGGAACCAAATGTGGATCTCACTGGGAATTATAAATTTAAAATTTTCCCTAATTTCGAGGGTGTTACTCACACAAAAAAACCATAGATGGTTTTGCTGCTAATGAATTTCAGTAGGGCCCCAAACATGGTCAGTTCAAACTATCAGCCCCATTTATGGAATACAGTGCAGAGGTTCCAACAGGATCCAATGTCCACAGCAGAGCATAGACAATATTCCTTCTGTTCCTCTCTGCCTCAGCATCCAAAATTGCTGGAATTACGAGATGGTCCAATGGTTATCTCTACCTCCAGGTCTAAGTATCACATTATTAACCACTTTATTCTAATGCAAGTGTAGAGGAAATGCTGTTTCTCTCAGTACAGTGCAGACAGAAATGGAGTTTTTCAGAACAAATGTTTATTTAAGAATTAAGGGCAAACAAAAACATTAAAGCATAGGAATACATCAACCGAATACAAGTTGTCTTGTTTGGTCTGAAATCTTGAAAAAGTTAATCTAACTACTTACCTGAGGTAGATTTAGGTTGGCACTGCTTCAAGGGAACCTCCATCCATCCCAGAAGTTACCATCTAGTTTTGGTTACAGGCTCCCAAGTGGTCCTCTCCAACCTCAGGTTATGCTATATGAATAATACCAAAACCTTTTTTCTCCCATGGTTAAAAGTCCTCAGTCTTGTTTCATACTCCCAAAGTTCTCTGTTTGAGGGATGGTCCATCATTAATTTACTTAAAAACCAGAGACAACTACCAGTAAGATCAGTAAAAGAGGGTCAAGTCATTGCCCTGTTAATGATACCAACTTTGACCCCTTCTCCATGTTCTCTCTAATGACTAACAAGTAGCCATAAGGACTACTTTTCATCACCACCATGCCTCACACCCAATACTATTTTAAGTATATTACAAATGTCAAACACATACTAGTGATAGGCATGATTTTCACCAAAGAGAAAAAAATACATCTTGTGTGTCTTACCATACTGGGCATTTTTCATGGTACAAGAGCTATTTCTAAAAATTACAAAAACATGTCAGATCAAATAAACTTCCAGGATCTTTTTCTAAAAGAAAGAAAAATACCCTAGAATCCTTATTATCACTATAAGCTATATTCACTGGTCCTAATATTATCATGATCATCAACCAGCCATTAGGATCAAAGCTTAGAGTCATACACAAGGTAGCAGTGTAGCAGTTAGCCAACTCCAAGAATCCAAATGGCAATACTCTCTGAAGCTCAGGGATCTGCTAGGACAAATCAAACCAAAATCAGAGGATTTGGACTAGTAACAAAATTTCTATTCACTAGTCTACAAAGTCCCAAATACTACAGGAATCTGAAGTATTGGTATTACACGTCTTTGAATCTGAGGGAAGAAAAAAACTGAGATGTGACCATTGATAGATCTCTGGATTAATTATAGTATTTCTGGAGATCATTAAAGACAATCCTAATTATACTTTTAAATTGGAAACAAGTACTTATCCTTAAGCCTCTGATGAATCCGCCAACTACTTTTCCCTTCTAGTATTTAGAATTCTGCATTCCACGCCAAATATATACCTTATAATGTGGTGATTGCAATCCTTTCCCTGGGATTAAAAGGTATTTTCTCTTTCCTTGGCAGAACTGAAATAAATGAAAGATGTATCATTATGGGTCTTGATTTGCTATAAACAGCAGGAAAATGGAGTGAAAAGAACACTAGGTTTGGAGTTAGGACACTCAAAATAAAAAAAAAGCCTTACTCTTATATTAATAATGCATCATTATGTGATTTTTTACTCTATGCCTACTGAGGCTTAAACTTTTCTTTCAGTCTTCCTGTAGCCATTTTACTAGGAGTTGACTGTGGGTATCTATTGCTGAAAGAGATGATCAGTGAAGTCACAAAAATATGGACACTAAAACCATCATAACCATTATATGAAATTTGCACTTTGAGTTAAAAAGAAATGAATTTCTAAACTTGAAATTTCAAATACCAGCAAAAACTTGAAAGATATTTTAGGGGAAAAAACTTTTGAGAGTATGCCTCAACTGACACTAAGTAAAAAGCTGAGTATGTCTCTCTTTATAAGATTGGTCCTGCAAAGGGAAAACTATTGGGAGAGTTTTGATCTAGGATAGCTACTCCCTAGCTTCTTAGTTCATTTCACTGCCACCAAAAGGCTGCCATGTTACTATCAACACTCTAGTCCCGTCCTAGACAAGCATAAAAATATCAACCAAGGCAAAGTCAATATACTCCTTTCCCCCAACAGTAACACATGCCACACCTTCTATCATAAGGTTACAGTCCTTTCCTTTATTGGATTTCTGAAATTTTTAAAAAGTAAAAGTAAAGCAATCATTAAGTGGTTCAGATAAAAGAAAAGCATCTTTACCTGAGTTAACCATCAGGTCTACTCTGACCCGCCCTAGCTTCTCCCAGAACAAGATTCGGGGTATCTAAAAAACTATTTTCATACTGATTTCATGTAAAGTCCTCTCTATCATATGAGTCAACTAACTATGAGAACAGTTCTTCTCATACATATTATATGTATATAGATTCTCACCCACAAGTAAATCTCTCACTGCAGAACAGGTTTTTGGGGGCCCAATAAGACAGGAGCTTCTACCAAAGGTTTTTTCAGACTCAAGGTAAGTATGGGTTTTTTCACTTATGTGAGTTCCCTGATGTACCACAAGAGTTGATCACTAACAAGCACTCTTCATTCAGACACTTGTAGTCTTTCCTCAGATTGGGTTTTTTTTTGGGAGTGCAAACCCAAGTAAGGCTCTCCAATGAATGTTTTTGCCATACTTAAGACAAATATACAATTTTTCACCAGTATGGCTTCTCTGATGGGTAAGTCAGAGTTCTGTTAGAAGCTTTTTCCACACTTGCTGGGGCTTCTCCCCAGGGTGGGTTTTCTGAGATCCAATGAGATGTTCATACTGTCTGCAGCACGACTGACACTGAAGGCATTTAAAAAGTTGTTCTCCGGTGTGAATTCTCTTGTAATGAGAAGGGCTGAGCATTGCTAGAAAGCTCTCTCACACTCAGTGCATTTGTAAGGTTTCCCACTTGTATGAATCCTCTTGTGAGGGATCAAATTTGAGCTCAGATAGAAAGTTTTCAAAAACTCTGGGCATCTGAAGTTTTCTCATTGGAGTGAGGATGTGGTGTTCTGTGAGGGCAGCTCTCTGGGCAAAGAATTTCTCCTACTTCCAATTGCAGGCTCTCTGGTCTCCACTGAATTCTGAGCTCTCAGCAAAGTCTGAGATTTGTCTTCATCTTAATGAGTTCTCTGATACGTAAATAATTTTTAAGATTGGTATTACAGCTTCTTGTCTGGTCAAGACATCTGTGAGGCTTCTGATGCATGGGGAGGGCTAAGCTCAAGACCTTTTTCACTCACATTACAGATAAATGGTTTTTCACCAATGTGTACTGTCTGATGTTGAAGAAGGGCTGAGCTCTGGTGGAAGCTTTTATCACATACGGTGTATTTGTAGTGTAGCTCCTCTGTTTGAGTTCTCATTTTCTGTTGGGCAACAAAGTCCATACCTAGGAGGAAGCCACTCTCACACGTAGACCACTGATGTGGTTTCTCTTCCATGTGAATTCTCTGATGTACAATAAGATCTGAGCTACAGTTAAAACTTTTCTCATACTCAAGGCATTTAAAAGTGTGAGTGTGAGTTGCCTGGTGCCTAATTAGGTTGGCACTCCGAGTAAAACTTCTCATACATTCCAGGCATTTATACGGCTTCTCACCTGTGTGGACTCTCTGGTGTACGATAAGGTCTGATTTCTGGCCAAAGCATTTTTCACAGGCACCACACTTATAGGGCTTCTCCCCAGTATGAACTCTTTTATGTACAATGAAGGCTGAACGGTGTCGGTAACTTTTCTCACACTTATTACATTTGTAGGGCCTTTCCCCAGTGTGAGTTCTCTGGTGGCTAATAAGATCTGATTTCCCACTGAAAGCTTTTTCACACTCGAGACACTTAAATGGTTTCTCACCTGTGTGAGTTCTTCGGTGCCTTATGAGGTTTGTACTTCTACTGAAGCATTTGTCACACTCACTACATAGATACGGTTTCTCGCCAGTATGGCTTCGCTGGTGGACGAGCAGATCAGAACTCTGACCAAAATTCTTGCCACAAATGTCACATGTATAGAATTTTTTACCTGCGTGTGTTCTCTGATGTCCTGAAAGCGCTAAGTGGTGCCAAAAGCTCTTCTCACATTTGCTACATTTATAAGGTTTCTCGTAATTGTGGATCCTCTGGTGTGAAATAAGATCTGAGCTTTGGACAAAGGTTTTCTCACACATATCACATTTATAAGGTTTCTCCCCAGTATGGGTTCTCTCACACATAATAAGAGCTAAGTTTTCACAGAAGTTTTGCTTGCATTCAAGGCACTGGTATATATGACCATCTATTTGAGTAATCTCATGCACATGAATAAAAATCTTTTTACCCTTCTGAGGGCATACATTATATATTTTCCTTTTTTGAGTTCTCTGATTACATCTCTCTTCTGAAGTGTACATTTTCTATGGCTCTCTCCTAGGGAGTTTTCCACTGGTCTTCTTGACCCATCATTGCCCTCACAGTCATTTTCTTGATAAAAACTTGGAGGATACATCTGTTTCAGGCCTTTCAGTCATGAGCCTCTACAAGTTTCCAGCATCATATACGTTAATTCCTTACTTGACATTTCCAACCCTGTGAGACAAAGTAGAAATATTATTTATATTCCTACAACTAAGAAAAGAATTCTCAAAATTAAAATCACTGCAGAAAAGACAAACTCTGTATCAGAGGCCCTAAGTCTTCTAGGTTTTATATGGCTTGAAATCAGTTATTTGCTTTTACTCTTTGCTAATATAAAACTGATCAGCAATACATATGGGAAACTACAAGTAAGAACTCTTTCCTCTATGAATCTGGGTAATTTTAAAACAAGAGCTCTTCATCTTTCTTTGCTTCAGCTGAGAAATCAAGACAAGACTAATAATTATTATGCCTGCTCATGAAGAAAGCAAATCAAAAGGGACCGTCAATGAGTATCTCTGGAGTCCTTTCTGCAGAAAGCTTGGAAGAAAGTAGTTAATGATCATTAGAATTCCCAGTGACCAGAGAGAAAAGTAAGGTTTCTATGACTCTATCTTCTTAGTGGTGATATTAGGCAAGTTTCTTAACCACTGTGTGCTTTGTTTCCTCATCTGTAAAGTGGATTAATAATAGAAACTACCTTACACGGTCCCGTAGAACATTAAATCACTACGAATCTCCTGGTAAGCCCTCTGTTTTGGCTCTTACTGTCACTATTATTATGACAAAGGGGCTTAAGATTCTGCTTTGATATGATTATATAAGCACATAACTTGCTCAAAAAGAAAAATCCTGACTGATTATAGATAAAAGTCTAGGCTTGGAACATAGATTTATAACAGATGTTTCTTCACATGGTGAAAAGCTGTAAAAAAAAGTTGTTTTCCTCCTCATTCTATGGTTTAGAGGTATGCATACATACAGAAATGCCTAAAGGATCAAGTATCTTAAAAAGAGTTAGGTTGATTCAAGAGAGTTCAGAGGGAGTAATGAGTCAATGCATTTATCAACTACCAAAAATAGACTAAATAACATAAATAAAAGGAAGAAAAGAAGCCATTTTCCATATCCTTCACACTTAACTCTCTTCAGTGATCTTTTCATATGTTTGAACCTCTCCCTCATACATTCAGAACCCCCCATCCATCACCTAAAGAGTATGACCTGATAATTTTGCTTCCTATTTTACTAAGAAAATGGAAGCAAGCAAGCAAAACACCACCACATACACAAAACCAAAATCCTTTCCACATGCTCCCACCACATCAAACAACCTCTTTTAAGTGTGGTCATATACTGCATCTTTCCTTCTGCTACCATAAATGACAAACTTCCCTTGCTCAACCTAAAGATAGCCTTTCCATCTGTATACCCACTTTGTTCACAAGGACCTCACTCTAGCAATTCCACCCTCCCTTTCCTGCATTATCAATTTATTCCTTCCTATTGGACCATTCCAATATTATTTCTCTTCTCAAAAACAAAAGCACAATCAACCAGAAAAGCCTCTCAACTGCTTCACACTCAGGCTGTTCTCCCATTTCTCTGTTCCTCTCCGCAGTAAAACTCTTTGAAATAAATACACCTGTTCATTGTCTCCAATTTTTGTATTCCAAGATTTCTGGAACATACTCCAATTAAACATTCAACCCTCACCACTTCACCAAAACCACTCCTGTTAGAAACCTACAAGCTCTTAAGAAATCTGACTCCTAGTTACTACTCCAATCCATTTCTCTGCTCTTCCTCTACTTACTCATTGCACTCCAGTCACCCTGAGTTTTTGTTGTTGTTCAAATAAGACAGACTCACTCCCATTTCAGGGTCTTTAGCCTTGGTATCTCTTCCTGGCTGAAGGGTTCTTCTTCAAGGAATCTTCAAGGCTCTCTCTCTCACCTCATTCAGATCTTTGCTCAATTGGCATATTCTCAGTGAAGTCATTTCCAACCACCCTGTTCTAAACTGTACCACACCTCCATCCCAGCTGACTCACACAAACAATACTCCTCTCCTTTTCGATTTTGTTTTTCTCCAGAGAATGTAAGCCCCTAAAAGACAGGGATTTTTGGCTCACTTCATTCACAGTTGTTTCCCCAGCACTTAGAACAGTGCCTGGCACACAGTAGGTACTCAAACCTAGAAGAGGAGTTCTTACTTGGTATCCACAGATTCCTAGGTAATTTTTGAAACCTTTGAAACTGCAAAATGTTCAGTATATGTGTACTTTTCTGGGGAGAAGGTACACAGTTCCTTAAATTATCAAAAAGGTCCAGTATCCAATAAACTAGATATTAGATTGGAACCTATTTGTAAAGGAAATGATATTAAAGCTCACCGAATACAGCAAATTACTAAGTGTAATGGGACCAGAACACAAATAACACTTGCACTCAGAGAAAACAGGAAGTCAAAAGGATCTAAAAGACATGGTAGTAACATGGTTACCGCTGGGTAATGAGATGATAGATAACATTCTGTTTCATCAATTTGTTAACCACAGTTTTCCAATTTCCATTCAGCAATTTGTATGCTTTCCTTGCGAAAGGCACAGAGGCTGCTACTTTTACTTACTTTTATTGTAGTAAGTAAAAGTTATTTATAAATATAAAAAGATATACCAAGATTTCAAATGTCAACTCAGAACTGTTCTAAAATTTAAAGGGATAGGAGAAAAAACTGAATGAGGTGGGAGTAGCGCAGTATCTTCAGAGTCAAAACACAGATCCACAAGAAATGTAGTATTGTGACCACAGAGGGACATAATGGGAGAAAAATGCACTGCAAGGCTAACAAGAATGGGGAAGTCAAAACTGAAGCAGACAAGCTAAACAAAACAGACATGTTTATGCTAAATACAGTGATTAAAATTCTACATTTCAAATATGTGGCGGAAAGAGAGATCAGACTGTTACTGTGTCTATGTAGAAAAAGGAAGACATAAGAAACTCCATTTTGATCTGTACTAAGAAAAATTCTTCTGCCTTGAGATGCTGTTAATCTGTAACTCTAGTCCCAACCCTGTGCTCGCAGAAACATGTGCTATATTGACTCAAGGTTTAAGGGATTTAGGGCTGTGCAGGATGTGCCTTAGTAAAAATGTGTTTGGAGGCAGTATGCTTGGTAAGAGTCATCGCTATTCTCCATTCTCCAGTACCCAGGGACACAATGCACTGTGGAAGGCTGCAGGGACCGCTGCCCAAGAAAGCCTGGGTATTGTCCAAGGTTTCTTCCCACTGAGACAGCCTGAGATATGGCCTCGTGGGAAGGGAGAGACCTTACTGTCCCCCAGCCCAACACCCGTAAAGGGTCTGTGCTGAGGAGGATTAGTGAAAGAAGAAGGTCTCTTTGCAGTTGAGATAAGAGTAAGGCATCTGTCTCCTGCTTGTCCCTGGGAATGGAATGTCTCGGTGTAAAACCCGATCGTACATTCTATTTACTGAGATAGGAGAAAACCGCCTTATGGCTGGAAGTGAGACATGCTGGCGGCAATACTGCTCTTTACTGCACCGAGATGTCTGTGTAAAGTCAAACATAAATCTGGCCTATGTGCACATCCAGGCACACCACCTTTCCTTAAACTTATTTATAACACAGAGTCCTCTGCTCACATGTTTTCCTGCTGACCCTCTCCCCACCATTACCCTATAGTCCTGCCAATCCCCCTCACCAAGATAGTAGAGATAGTGATCAATAAATACTGAGGGAACTCAGATACCAGTGCCGGTGCAGGTCCTCACTTGCTGAGCTCCGGTCCCCTGGGCCCACTTTTCTTCCTCTATACTTTGTCTCTGTGTCTTATCTTTTCTCAGTCTCTTGTCTCTACCTTGTGAGAAATACCCACAGGTGTGGAGGGGCAGGCCCCCTTCACAAATATTTGAGCATATCTCTATGATCTATGAATTGTCCTGGAAATTACTTTTTTCTGGTCCAAATTACATCTTTCAGGTGACTTTCACAGTATCACAGAACTCCTTAGACTATAAGACCAGAGTATATTCTGTCACTGTCACAATCTCAATCCTCAAAGCCTAAAGTATCACAAGCATTACTCCTATTTTATTAAACTGAGTTTACAGAGCTAAATGGCAAGTATCTGCTTTTGCCTTATAGTCAAAGGAAGTGAGCAAAGGACTTACACTGGGGCTGGATGCAAGATGTACTCCACCTATCGCCTGCCTCATCTCAGTTAATGGCAAATTCATCCTTTATTTCTTCAGGCTAAAATCTTGGAGTCATCCTGTACTCTTCTTTCTCATACCTCACAATCAAGCCATCAACAAATTTGTTGGCTCCATTTCAAAACACATCCAGAGTCTAACCACTTCTCACCAGCTTCTGTTGTTACATTCCGGTCCAAACCACTCTTTATTTCTTACTTTTACAATAGCCCAACAGGTCCACTTGAGCTGCCCTGCTAGCCTGTCACTGCCTCTCTGACACCCTTTTATATTATTCTTCTCTTTGCATGTTCTAATCCAGCCGCAATGGCTTCCTAGCTGTTCCTCATCCAGATATACTCCCCTTAGGGCCTTTGCGCTTTCTTTCTTCTGCCTACAGCTTTCTTCCTCCAGATGTGTGCACAAATTTCTTTTAATTCCTTCAAAGACTATTTTTTTCAGATGTCATTTCTGAGGAAGGCCTTTCCTAATCACTCTGTTTAAAGTTGTGAATAGTCTTCATGCCCCAACATTCACTATTCCCCTTTTCTGCTTTACTTTTCTTCATGGCACTCAAAACCTTTTAACAGACTACATAATTCACTTTATTCAGTTTATTGTCTATTGCTAAAATATGACAAGCATATCTGTTTCGTTTGATGATCTTTCCCTACCATATAAAGTAATGCCAGGTACAAAGTTGGTGCTTAACAAGCATCTGCTAAGTGCATGAATGAATTCTCATTGAAATTCTATTTCTCTACTTGTCTGATAAAAGGACTGAATGTCACAAAGAATGGGAGGTACTCTGATGAGATGGAGACTGGGAAAGAGAAGGGACACTTCAAAATACTGAAGTAACTGTAGCTTACCTAGAATCCAGACGGAAGAAAACATACATTCTTGATCCTGAGAATTTGATTTCTCAAGGAAGATAGCATTCTGTAAAACACAAAGCCAAGAAAAGGATAGAAAGCCATAAATGAGAGAATTTAGCACTAGATCATTTACACTCAAAGGACTTAACAATGGGTAAACTACAGTTAAAAAGAACAGATGGGTTTTCTTATCTAATCCCTTAAATTCAATTCTGTAGAGTCTTAAATCATCCCATATGACTCCTTAGAATCTATAACCCATCTGCACAATCTATAGCTTCCTTTGCAACTATAACAACATTGCAGCAAAGGGCTCCTAACACTAAATCTTGGTGGTATCTTGAAAACACTAAGCCATTATCTTCCCCACAGGAACTCAGGCTGTCCTGATCCAAAGTATAATAGAGACTACAAAGTATTTTTGGGATTATAACAAAATTACCACCTTACTACCACTGGAACCCACGTAATTATCACAATTTTGGTTATTCAAAATTTATAACACCCTAAGTTGCTTTATATTTCAACCACAAACAACCCAGGAGGTGGTCAATTAGGGGCACAAAAAGAAGTTAGAGAGTCCACACTTAGCCGCTGATATCTTTCTCTAGAAGTTTTAACCTGCCTTATCCTTAGGTTAATGGGACTTTCATTTCCCTCAACAACCTTCCTGCTACTGAGGATCAGAAGCAAAAATGGAACTACTTGGACCTATAGGGCCATAGAGCTGAGGCTCTCTATGACACTTAGCTCATAGCTGCTAGTATTCAAATGACGTTTTATGGCTCTAGTTCCAGGTAAGATGGAGTAAACACATGTCACCAATGTTATCCTACTGAACCCAACTAAGAAGTCTGGACAGAACGTATGGCCCAGTTATTTGACAACTCTGAAAAGCACATAGCATGCAAGTCAGGAAAGACCAGAAATTTAAATGCCATTCAACCAGCAGTGATTTTACTTCCTTTTTTTTTCCCCCCTTTTGGTCCTCTTCAGTATCCTGGGGCCTAAACTCAATGTAGCCCTAAATACAGAAATGAGAAAAAGCTGTAAAACATAATTGTCAACTGAGACTTTTCAGAAAACCTATAAGCTTCCACATCATTTATTTATTTATTTTTATTTTAAGTTCCAGGATACCTGTGCGGGATGTGCAGGTTTGCTACATAGGTAAACGTGTGCCTATGTAAATGTGTGCTGTACCTATCAACCCATCACCTAGTTATTAAGCCCAGCATGCATTAGCTATTTTTCCTGATGTTCTCCCTGCCCCCACACCTTGCTACAGTCCCAGTGTGTGTTGTTCCTCTCCCTGTGTCTATGTTTGGATTGTTTGGCTCCCACTTGTAAGTGAGAACATGCAGTGTTTGCACACCAATTATTTAAAATTGGCCATGGAAGTCAATGGACAGAAAACTGACTTAAATATGAAAAAAAAAAAAAAAAAAGGAAAATATCTCTAGAGGAAATATAAAGAACGTGGTAATAAAACACAGTCAGAGGGGATAATGGTGGCTACAGAAATCCAAATCTCTCAATACATCCTTTTAAAGCAGTAAGAAAAAGATGAACAAATGTACTATACAAAGCCCACACTGTCACCAAATCCCATATAGCTGTCTCTCACATTCTAGCCATAAGCTATCAATGAGAGCAAGGACAATCTGAGAATGTGGGGTAAAGAGAAGAGAGCTAGCAGTGGGCAAGATTGACCTAAAATTTATTGCCAGAAAGAAAAACCCACTCTAAGTACAAAAAACTTTATCACAAATAAGTATGTAAAAAAACAAAACAAAACAAAACAAAAAGCCATTTAGGGTTCAATAATATCTGCAGTTTCAGGTATACACCAGGAGTCCTGGAACATATCCCCCACGAATAAGGTGGGATTACAATGTTGTATTAATGGCAGGTGAGAGTTAAAAGATACTATTAAACTAAAAAATCATCTGAAGCTAAAATGGCCTTTTAGAAAAGAAAAATTTTAAAAACCTTAAAAATCAAATAATTAAAGGTTAAATATAGAAATTTATTTTTTTAATGGACTAAAGGCATTAAAAAAGATCTAAGTACGGACGGGTGCAGTGGCTTATGCATGTAATCCCAGCACTTTGGGAGGCCGAGGCAGGTGGATCATCTGAGGGTGGGAGTTCGAGACCAGCCTGACCAACATGGAGAAACTCTGTTTCTACTAAAAATACAAAATTAGCCGGGCATAGTGGTGCATGCCCGTAATCCCAGCTACTCGGGAGGCTGAGGCAGCAGAATCACATGAACCCTGGAGGCGGAGGTTGCGGTGATCCGAGATCATGCCATTGCACTCTAGCCTGGGCAACAAGAGCAAAACTCCACCTCAAAAAAAAATAAATAAATAAAATAAATCTAAGTACAAAAGTAGCTAATGTAACAAAAATCAAACATTCAAAACAGAAAGTCATGAAAGAGCTATGAAAACCTATCATGTAGAAAAACATGTAATAAAATACAGTTATAACAAATAATATGACATTGTTAAAACCAAACATCAACTATATCAATAAATATAAGTGAGCTTAACACGCCTATTAAAAGAAATTTTCATTTTGGCTCACAAGCAAGACCTAACTGTATGCTATATACAAGAGACACCTAAACCAAAGTGATTCAGGCAGGCTAAAAGTAAGCAGGTGGGAAAGGGAACACTAGGCAAACAGAAACAATAAAAGTAGAGCTTTTGATCCTGATATCAGGCAAAGTAGAGTTCAAGCCAAAAGCATTAAACATAAGAATACTTTCTAAATTACACTAAAGTCATGGTTATTTATGTATCACATTACACAGAAGGCACATTTACAAAGGAAAAACAGAGACACAGATACAAAGAAACAGAGGTAAAGTACTAATAATAGGAAAGCTTAATATACCACTCTCAATAAAAGACATACAAACTGGACCAAGAAGAAGTAATGATGCAGAAGGCCTAAATAACCTAATTAATAAGTAAATCTTATTTATATTAAACTGTATGCCATGATAAGTACACATTCTTTTCAACCACATATGAATCATCCACAAAAATCTGTCATATATTATGTAACAAAGAAAGCATCATTAATTCTCATAAAGAAACATTATAAGAAACAATCTGCAGTAAAACTAGAAATTTATTAAAATATCAAATAACAAAAGGTCCTTTCAAATCGGGGGAAAATAAACCATTAAAAAACTCTTCAGTAAAAAGGGCAATGAAAAATACAACAAAATTTCTAAGTATTCATAATTGAAAATATTATATTTACAATCTATGGGATAAATTTAAAGTAGTTTATGCCTATATTTCTTTAATCAATAAAAACAGAAGAATTAAACTGAACAAGTTAAATTCTTAGATCAAAAGCTAATAAAATAAATTTCAATTGAGCCCAGGAGTTCAAGACCAGCCTGGGCAACATAGCAAGATCCTGTCTCTATCATTTTTTTAAATGGGAAAAAAATCAAAATAATAACAAAAATAGATAAAAGGAGAAATCAATGAACTAGAGAATACAAAAACAGTAAATCTAATGATAAATCAAAATCATACTTATTTTGTAAAACTTAAAGAAACAGATAAACCACTAGGTAACTTAAAGAAGAAAAAAAGGGAGAAAGCACACATTTACAAAATAAGAAATGACAAGGAAGAATAACCACCGAACAGAAAACACACACATACATTAAACCACTTTGTAAATCTCTATATAAATAAATATGATTAACTATGAAATAAGTGTTTCTTTATGAAACACAATTTATTAGAGTTGACTCCACTAAAGACATAAAGTTTTAAAACACCAATTTGCAGAGAATAAATAGAAAAAGTTATAAAGGAACCATTCCATAAAAAGCACTAGGCCTACATTGTTTCACAAAAGAATTCTACAAATCTAAACAGACCAAATAAACACAATGCTTCATACATATTTTCCAGAGCACTGAAAATAAAGAACAACTTCCTAATTATTTTTGTGAAACAAGAATAGCACTGATAACTAAACTGATGAAAAGAGTATAAAAACTATTAATGTCCAATATTGCTTTTTTTTTTTTTTTTTTTTAAAGAGTTGGGGTCTTGCTCTGATGCCTGGGCTGGAGAAGAGTGGCCCAATCATAGCCCACTGTAGCCTCAAACTCCTAGGCTCAAGCAATTCTCCTGGCTCAGCCTCCTGAATAGCTGGGACTATAGATACACACCACCATGCCTGGCTAACATTTTTTATTAATGTGAGAAATACTAATAAAAATCGGTATCACATAAAGAAAATAATATACCATGACCAAGTGGAATTTTTTGCAAAACTGGGTCAAAATTAAGACTATCTTTCAATATGAGGAAATCCACTAAATATAATACCCCATATAGACCTATGGAGAAAAATAATGTAATTATCTCCATAGACGGTGAAAGAACTTGCAACAGAAATCAGCATCTATTCTGGATAAAAACACTCAAGAAAGTGGGAATTAACAGATACTTCCTTTTAATATCATAAAACATACATTCTTTCATCCAATACCTTAAGTTAGAAAAACTATAATAACTTTTACTAAGATCAGGAACAAGGCAAGGATGGCCAATACTCCTCTTTTCAGTCACTGACCTGGAAGTATTAATCAATGCAATTAGAAAAATCAATTAGAGGTGTGAAAGAAGTAAAACTATCTCTATTGGAGGTGATTTAATAGTATAATTAGAAAACCCTACAAAGGACCAATGCTAAAACTAATTCAAATGATAAAGGAATTCAGTATGACAGCAGGATATAAAATTTACCACATAGAAATCACCAGTTTTTAAAATAAACATAAATAATACCTAATTGGAACACACAATGATAGAGAACAACCTTTGTATAACAGCAGCAATATAAAACTACTTAGAAATAAATAAAAATAGGCCGGTGGTGGCTCAAGCCGCAATCCCAGCACTTTGGGAGGCCGAGATGGGGGATCCGAGGTGGAAGATCCCGAGACATCCTGGCTAACACGGGTGAAACCCCGTCTCTAGAATACAAAAATAGCTGAGTGAGGTGGGCTGAGCGCCTATGATCCCAGCTCCTCGGGAGAGCTGAGGCAGAGGAAGAATGCGTGAACCCGGAGAGTGGAGCTTGTAGTGAGCTGAGATCCGACCACTGCACTCCAGCCCTGGGCCTGAGAGACTCCGTCTCAAAAAAGAAATAAATAAAAAATAGCCATGCCCAATAAACCATAGGAAAACTTTCTCCCTCCTAACACCCAAAAATAGACTTGAAAAAATGGAAGGACATCCTTTGTTGTTGTATAGAACAATTCAATATTATGAAGATGTTCCCTCCTAAGACTTATAAACAATGCAATCTCAATAAAAATAACAAGCTTATTTATGAAACTAGACTAAGGAGAGGCAAACTATGGCTCACAGGCCAATTCTGGCTTGCCACATGTTTTTTTCAAATAAAATTTTACTGAAATAGGGTCATACTTATTCATTAATGTATTGAAAGGCAGAATTGAATAGTTACAATAGAGACCAGATAGCCACCAAAGCCTAAATAAAATACTTTCTGGCCCTTTACAGAAAAATCTCCAATGCCTAAGCTATACAGTTGCTACTCAAGTTCACTTTGAAAAGACCAACAAGGACAGCCAGGAAGCAATGAAAAGACAGACTATGAAGGGTAACTAAACCCATGAGACATTAAAATAAACTCTAAAGCTTCTAATATTAAAACAACAGAGTTTCAAAACACAATTAGATAAAGAGACAAATAGAACAGAAAATCCAGAAATAGACACAAACACATATAGAAATTTAGTATGCAATAAAAATGACATCTCAAATCACCAGGGCAAAAATGGACTTTTAAATAAACGATGGTAAAACATCAAGGTAGCCACATGAAAATAGGTACAATTTCATCTATACCTCATACAACTCCCAATTGGTTAGGGATCTAAATGTATACATGGAAACGATAAGCTACTGTAAGAAAACTAAAGTAAATTCTACTTTAATCTCAGGGTACCAAAAATTTTCTATCTGTAAGACTAATCATTTGACTAAAAATAAAAACTTTTTTTTTAAGTTTTCTTTTTTCTATTTTATTTTATATTTTTTGAGACTGAGTTTTGCTCTTGTTGCCCAGACTGGAGTGCAATGGCGTGATCTTGGCTCACTGCACACTCTGCCTCCTGAGTTCAAGTGATTCTCCCACCTCAACCTCCTGAGTAGCTGGGAATGCAGGCATGAGCCACCATGCCTGGCTAATTTTGTATTTTTAGTAGAGACGGGGTTTCTCCATGTTGGTCAGGTTGATCTCAAACTTCCGACCTCAGGTGATCTGCCCGCCTCAGCCTCCCAAAGTGCTGGGATTACAGGAGCGAGCCACCGTGCCGGCCAAAAACATTTTATATATATAAAAAATGAACAAAGTCAACAGTCAATGGGCAAACTGAGATAAAATATTTGTAACAATATTTGAGATACAGGAACAATATACCTAATATATAAAGATCTCTTAAAAATTGATGGAAAATAAAAATCTGATACAAAAATAAGCAAAAGACAATTCTCACACACAAAAAATATAAAAATGTCCCTTAAACATATGAGAAGCTGTTCAATCTCACAATTAGAGAAATGCAAATTAAAATACATGACATTATTAGGAACAGAGAGAAACTTCTTCAAGTTGATAACAACATCTACAAGAAAACCACTGCTAACATCATACTTAATGGTGAAAACTTAGAAGCTTTCAGCTAACATCAGAAACAAGGTAAGAATGTTCTCTCTCACCACTGCTTTTCAACATCATACTGGAACAGACAGATAATGCTGTAAGACAAGAAAAAGAAATAAAAGGTATACAGATTAGGAAGGAAGAAATAAAACTGTGTTTGTAAGTGACATGACCACATATGTAAAAATCTGAAAAAATAATCAACAAAAAACTCCTGGAACTAAGAAGTGATTACAGTTAAGGTTGCACAATACAGGGTAAATATACAAATCAATTATTTTCCTCTATGCCAGCAATGAACAAGTGAAATTTGAAATTAAAAACATAATACCATTTACATTAACACTCTAAAAAATGAAACATCTTAAGTATAAATCTAACCAAATATGTTCATAATTTATGCAAAGAAAATTTAAAAACTCTAATAAAAGAAATAAAAAAGAAAACTAAATAAATGGAGGGATATTCCACATTCATGGATAAGAAGATTCAATATTGTCAAACAGTCAGTTCTTCCCAACTTGTACTACAGATTCAACACAATCCCAGCAAATTATCTTGTAAATATTGACATATTGATACAAAGTTTATATGAAGAGGTAAAAGACCTAGATTAGCTATCATAATGCTGAAGGGGAAGAACAAAGTTGGAGCGTTGATGTTACCTCTAAGTTCAACACTTACTATATACTACTTGAAGTTACAACACTAAAGATACAGTAATCAAGAAAGTGTGGTAATGGTGAAAGAACAGACAAATAGATAAATGGAACAGAAGAGAGTCCAAAAATATACCCATATATATAGAATCAGCTGACCTATGATAAAGGAACAAAGGCAATAGATACAATGCAGAAAAAGATAGTCTTTTCAACAAATGGCGCTGAAGTAACTAGACATTCACATGCAAAAAAAAAAAGAAGAAAATCCTGTCATTTGCATCAACATAAATGAAGTTGGAGGACATTAAGTGAAATAAGACAGACACAGAAACATGAATACCACGTAATCTCACTTACATACAGAGTATAAAACAGTCTAACTGATAGAAACAGATGGTAAAATGGTGGCTACCAGGGGAGAGGTAGCGGGGTTGGGAAGATATTGGTCAAAGGATACAAAATTTCAGTTAAACAGGAGGAATAAGTTCTAGAGTTCTACTCTAGGTAAGTTCTAGAGTTCTACATCATGGTGACTACAGCTAGTAAAAATACACTGCATATTTGAAAATTGCTGAGAGTAGATTTTATGTTCTCACCACAAGAAATGGTATGTGAGGTAATATATGTTAAATAGCTTGATTTAGCTATTCCACAATGTATACATATAAATACATACATATTTTACTTCTCAATTAAAAAAAATTTACAAACCCCAAATGAATCAGATACCTAAGTATAAAACACAAAACTATAAAACTTCTAGAGGATAACATAGGAGAAAATCTAGACGACCTCGGGTATAGCAATGATTTTATTTTTTTGGAATGGGGGTCTCGCTCTGTGACCCAGGCTGGAGTGCAGTGGTGCGATCTCAACTTACTGCAACCTCTGCCTCCCAGAATCAAGTGGTCCTCCCACCTCAGCCTCCTGAGTAGCTGGGACCACAGGCATATGTCACTAGTCCAGGCTATTTTTTTCTATTTTTGGTAGAGACAAGGGTTTTACCATGTTGCCCAAGTTGGTATTGAACTCCTGAGCCCAAGTGATCTGCCTACCTTGGCCTCCAATAGTGCTAGGATTACAGGCGTGAGCCACCACGCCTGTGCTGGCAATACTTCTTAGATACAACATCAAAGGCATGATCCATGGAGGAAAATTGACAAGCTGGACTTTAAAATTAAAAATGTCTGCTCTATGAAACAAACTGTCTAGAGAATGAGAAGACAAGTCACAGACTGGGAGAAAATATTTGCAGAAGACACATCTGATTAAAGACTGTTATTCCCAACATTTTAAAATCTCCCAAATATACAAAAATATACATATACCTTAAAACTCAACAAAAAAAAAAAACCAGTTTAAAAAATTGGCAAGTCGAGCCAGGCGTGGTGGCTCACGCCTGCAATCCCAGCACTTTGGGAGGCTGAGGCAGGTGGTTCACCTGAGGTCAGGAGTTCAAGATCAGCCTGGCCAATATAGTGAAACCCCGTCTCTACTAAAAATACAAAAAATTAGCTGAGCCTGGTGGCAGGAGCCTGTAATCCCAGCTACGAGGGAGGCTGAGGCAGCAGAATCGCTTGAACCTGGGAGGCAGAGGCTGCAGTGAGCCGAGATGGTACCACTGCCCTCCAGCCTGGGCAACAAGAGTGAAACTCTGTCTCAAAAAAAAAAAAAAAAAAAAATTATAGATACCCCATAGAATGTACAATATAAAGAGTGAACCCTAATGTAACCTATGGAGTTTGGGTGACAATGATGTATCAACTTAAGTTCATTGATTGTAAGAAATGTATCACTCTGTTGAAGATATTAACAGTGGGGGATGCTGTGTGTGCTGTGTGTGTGGTATGTGCATGTGTCAGGGTAAAGGGAGTGGTAGGGGACATACAGGTACTCTCGGTATTTTTTGCTCAATTTTCCTATGAACCTAACAGTTCTCTAAAAAGTAAAGTCTATAAAAATGAAATAATTTTTTAAATGTACATGAAATACCAGTTCTCACCAATTAAATCTGCATACATTAAAAGGTATGACAATGCATTTTGTGGTCAACACTGTAAGGAAACAGACACACTCATATGTTGCTGGGGGGGATGCAAATTGGTAAGTCTATATAAAAATGAAGTAATTTTTTAAAAGTACATGAAATACCAGTTCTCACCAATTAAATCAGCATACATTAAAAGGTATGACAATGCATTTCGTTGTCAACACTGTAAGGAAACAGACAAACTCTGTTGCTGGAGAGAATGCATATTGGTACAATCTCTTCCGCAGGGGAATGTGGCAGTATGTAACAAAACTAGATATACATTTACTTTTGACTCAGCAATCCCATTTCTAGAAATGGACTCTGAAGATTCAACTCCAATAACATGAAAATATAAAGCATAATATTACTCACTGTAGTAATGTTTGTAATGGAAAAATATTTAAAATAACTTAAATATCTGTACATAAAAAAATGGTGAATAAACTATGGTACATCCACATATAATGGAGTACTATGTCACTGTAAAAGAGAATGTGGAACATCTTTATCAACTGATGTGGAGTGATTTCCAAGATAAATTATAAATTTTACAAAGCAAACTGTAAAAAAGTATGTTGTATTTTATGTAAGAAAGTAGAAATAAAAATATGTATTTCTCCACTTGCCCCAAAAAACAAGAAAGTAATGAGATTGGTTATCATTACAAGGCAGATAAAAATGGAACTGGGGGCACAGGAAAACAGAATTGGGTGGAGGAGGAAGAGTCATGTTTCTCTAAGAATATGAAGACACAACACACATATTTTTACTTTTAGAATTTTGTTATATTTTACATATTCAATAAATGAATGAACTAATGAACTAAATAGTCAAGATGGAGGAGAAAAGCATAAAAACAAACGTACCTGTGTTTCAAATAAATAACAACTATGCAGAAGAGGAAAAAAAAACTCTTTAACACAGTATTGGGACTATGTATATTCAATCTCAAGATAAAAATAACTCAAATCAGTAGAGGTTTTCTCCCCTGTCGGGATAAGGATACACTACTTAATGTGTATCCTAGGACTGCATAAATAAGTAAATATACTATGGATAATGTCACCTAGATTCCTCATTGTCAATGAAGAAGGCTAAAAATATAGAAAAGAGAAAGGCTAGAATCAACTCTGTAGTGTTTAACTGGAATTAGAAGTATCAGTATAAGTCAAGATTTTAAGGTTTATATAGAGAATAAAGAAATGTATGTATGTGTGAAATTGTGTGTGTGTATTTTTTTTTTTCCTAGTAATGTTTGCTGAGAAGTCACAGAAACAATAAAATCCTAGTAGTAATGAGTATACCAAGCATTCAGATATGGGTTTCTAAATACCATTCTCCATTGAAAAGAATCAAGACTCTTTGGAGAAATGGCTGTTTCCAGGGTTTGGAAAGTGTAAGATGAGCCTGGACTATCCTGATGTGTCAGAAAGTAAGGAAGTGCTCAAAAAGTGGTGCAATATGCCAGAAGGACCCATAATTCAGGATGGAAGGACTGCCACTGTACAAATCTGGAACAAGTAGAACACTGAAATAAGTAATAACAGTAATAAATTAGTCACACAATAAGAATCCATGAATTTGTACTCATTTAAAAAAAAGTGTATAGAAGGGAAAGCTTTTTTGCATTAGAAAAGCAAACAAATATAGAAGAAATGATGGAATTAAAAACTTCATGTTCAATCAAGAGTACTGTGCAAAAATCTAGTGGATGAAAAATTTTTTGAGAATCAAGATATTTACATAATCTGAAAATATCTCCCCACTAGATATTTAATAATTATAAATACAAAAAGAGTAACTTCATAGTATAGAAACCTGGAAGACGCCACCTTAACCAAGTGGTACTTCAACTAAAGTGAATATGACCAGTAATGAGCTAAAACATCATGTGCCTCCTAATATGATGCAAAGAGAAAAACATAACATCACTTCTGAGGTATCTTGCCAAAAATGTCTAACCTGAATCTGATCACGAGGGAACATCAGAGAAACCCAAACTGAGGGAAACTACCAAATAAATGGCCTAAATATTCAAAAACTGTCAAAGTTATGAAAGACAAAGTCTGAAAATATATTCACAATAGAGACAATATTATAATTAAATTAAATGACTGATGCTGAATTAGATCTTGGCCCACAAAAAACATTTTTCTCTTTTTGTCTTAAACAACATGAGTGGAGCAATTGGCTAAGTTCAAACAAGGTCTGGAGATTAGATAACAGTACTTATTCTATGAATGTTAATTTCCTGACTCTGATAATGGTAACGATAATTTCTAGAGAATATCCTTGTTTTTAGGAAATATACAATTGAGTATTTAGGACAGGCTTTCTCAACCAGGGTTCTAGAAAAGAAGTCCCCACAGAAAATGAATCTGAATGACTGTTTTCTCAGTTCTCCTAAGGATGGCATGTAGCTAGTAGTACTGTACATGCATATGGAGATGTTGATTCTTATTTCTTCTGTTGGAGAAGAGGCACGATGTCTACAGCTTACTCTCAAATGGTTCAGGAAAAAAATCTATATATACGTATATGCGTATTGCTATGCTTTGAATGTGTCCTCCAAAGTTAATGCATTGGAAACCTGATCCCCAATGCAGTGACGCTGGGAAACGGGTACTAATGGGAGGTATGTGGGTAACAGGGGCACCACCCTCATAGACTAATGCCATTATTTCAGGAGTCAGTTCCTCATAAAAAGATGAGTTTGGTCCCTTTCTGAGCACTCTTGCTTGCTCTCACTCTCTCTTTGCCCCTTTGCCATGAAATGACACAGAAAGAAGGCTCTCACTAGATGCCAGTCCCTGTCTTGGACTTTCGAATCTCCAGAATCATAAGCCAATAAATTTCTGTTCATTACAAATTACTCAAGTCTATTGTATTCTGTTATAGCAGCCCAAAACAGACTAAAACGTTTGTTTAATAGAGTCAAAATCCTAAAGCAAACATGGTAAACTGTTATTTAGAGCATATGGGTGAAGGGTATATGGGAGTTCTTTGTATCATTTTGCAATTTTTGTATGTCTGTACTTATTCAAAATTAAAAAGTATTTTATTTTGGTTTTCAAAAAACATGGTGGCTAAAGGTTGGTTTATTTTGGTGGTTAATACTGACAGTTTAAGCTCTGTATGCAGATTTTGGTTCAAATTCCCACTCTACTCCTTTGTAGCTGTGGTGAGTAACTTAATTTCCTTTAACTTCAACTTTCTCTTTTTTCCTCACAGAGTTGCTATGAGAACCAAGACACTGCCGGTACTAAGCTCAATGTGTAGGTCTCAGTAGATGCTTAATAAATGGTAGATTCTACTATTTTCTTAATTCTACCTTCACATGCACAGAACCACTAACATGTATTAAGCCCATTTTCTATGCCTGATTCTTGTGCAAAGCCTTGTTCAAAACCCACTTAAAATAACTAATAAAACAATTTGGCCAGTTAATGATAAATATGAAGATTATGCAAAAACTAGAAAAAATTTATGGAGCAATATTAGAAGGAAAAAGAAGAATTCCAACTCAGAATCACAATTAAGTAAAGATATGCAGGGATACAGACAAATAGCTGTAAGATGGGGGGTTCATTAAAGGTTTTGTCTTTTAAAATTTGTACTATTGTTAAGCTCAATAGGAGAATACAGTGAAAATAAAGGATTCTTAGTTTTGTCACAGCCAAGCAAATCATTTACATTTTTCCCTAAAGTTATCAGTCCAAGGTGTCTTATTTGTGCTAAACAACCAATGAAGTGTGGGGCATTAAGAAGAAAAAGAAAAAAAAAACTGAATAAATAAGGAAATAATTTTCCTATTTATATCCAAGTTTTTTTTTAGATGTCAACACCTTAAAAAGTAAGTGTGGGTGCCAAACCTCAAAACAGATCATAAGGCCGGGCGCGGTGGCTCACGTCTGTAATCCCAGCACTTTGGGAGGCCAAGGTGGGTGGATCACAAGGTCAGGAGATCCAGACCAACCTGGCTAACACGGTGAAACCCACTCTTCACTAAAAAATACCAAAAAATTAGCCGGGCATGGTGGCAGGTGCCTGAAGTCCCAGCTACTCGGGAGGCTGAGGCAGGAAAACGGTGTGAACCCAGAAGGCGGAGCTTGCAGTGAGCTGGTATCGTGCCACTGCACTCTAGCCTGGGTGACAAAGCGAAGACTCCGTCTCAAAAAAAAAAAGATCATGACACTTCCCTAATTTCAAATACTGTTTCCTATCACACTCAGAATAAAATCCAAAGTTTTTACTGCCCTACATAATGTGGTACCTCTGCGTATCTTCAGCCTCACAGGCCACCTCCGAGCTTTTTGCACCTGTTCCTTCTGCCTAGAATGCTCTTTCCCATGCAGCTTACTCCTTTATTGGACTCAAGTCTCTGCTTGAAGACTACTTCCTCAAAAAGCAGCACACCCTGACTACCTTATCTAAAATTTAGCCTGTGTTGCTTTATCCCATTTTATTTCTCTCCATAGCACTTATCACCATTCAACTTTGTGGTACACATTTTATATTTGTTCATTTGTTTGTCTTTTTACTAAAATATAACTTCTATTAGGGTTAGGACTTAGTCTTTTGCTTACTGTAATATCCCTAGTACCTAGAGTACATTTGTTGAATAAATGAAAAGTGTGAACAAATACCAGAACAAAAAGGCAATCATCATCCTTGGACCCCCAGTAGCAATATAACAGACTAGACCAGTAGCCCTGGCTGGTTCATCTAGCAAGCCCAAATACATCTTTCAAGTCTTAGCTCCAGGGTACCCTCCTTTAGGATGCTTCTCTTGCCGCATCCTAGGAAGAGACTAGTACTCTTTCATGCCTAGGGTCGAAGTGAAAGGAATAAACTGGAAGACAACAAAAGTCCAAGCAGACAGGCTAATTCATACAACTTGAGAGTTCATGGTTATCCTTAAAAGGTATATGGGACCAAGAGACAAAGTTAGTAAAGAATTATTTAAAAACTAGATGGTGTTTATAGGCCTTAGGCTTGGAAATTTCTCATTTATTTTTCATTGATTACATAGATTATCTCATTTAGTCCTCCCAAGGATCCTATAAAATAGGTATTAATACCAATGTTTGGATCTTACAGATGGAAAACCTGATGCTTACGGCAGTTAGATAATCACCCAACAACTTACAAATAGTAAGTAGCAGAGTCAGGATTTAAATACCTATCTTCTGACTCCAGAGCCTACCTAAGCATTAGGCATACTACCCTCTTTGTGTTACAAATCAATCAAAAAGCAATTACTGCAAGCCTAATGTGTATATGCATGCATGTTGAAAAGGAGTAGAAAATAGCCTTAAGTTGGTAGGATAGGGCCCAGTTTTATCACTCTGCTATCTTAGGAGCTAAGAAAGGGCCATTCTCTTTTTCCATATATCTTCTCCCATACTTTCCTTTCACCCTGCCCCACCCCACGCCCCCATCCACATTTATACAGAAACAGAGCCTGGTATGCCACTTACCATAACAAGAAAGACTCAAGACCATCTTCCTTTTGGTTTCAAAAGGTCTCTAGTCCAGAACTATTCACAACACTCAATTCTTCTCTCTCCTAGAGGAAAAATAAATAATGTAGACGATGACCTTGTGAAATTTATAATTCATAATTTTTCTAGAGCTGGCCTAGAAAACTGGTCTGATTTCCTCTCCATTCCAGTGAGCATCCTTCAACCATAGCTTATCTCTTCCTATCTTTGCTTACATTGTTTCTCCCGCAGGAAGTACCTGCCACGGGTAGCCATCAGTTCCGACTAACTCTAGACAAAATGTCAGGAGTCTTTCTGAATAATTACTAACTGCAACTTCGTAACAAAGCCCTAAGCCTCGTTTTTCGTTTGTTTTTTCTCCTTCTGCTAATTGTTTTTGTATGTATTATCTCAGCTTCTAAGATCAAAGACCCATTCGTCTACAAACCCCAAAGTGCACGCGATAAGTGTATATAATATAAAGTTATATGTAATTCCGTTTTCCAAAAAGAAATGGTTATAGGAAGATTAAACAAACCAGATTTTTCTGCAGATAGATTCAACTGCAACATAATTAATTCCTGCACTGAAGATGAGAAAAATCCACTCAACGTCCTTTTTTTCCTCGATATATATGAAAGATATATTTTGCTTTGAAAAGTGCCTTGCCGTGTTTACTATTATTATCTCTAGGAACTACCGTACTAAGGTTCTCTTCTTTCAACTTTTCATTGACCATCTTTCAGTCCTCCGTCCGCCGTCAGGGGGGACCAGACCATGCTCAGTGTCCAGGAACAGGGGCTGGTCCCACTCGACTGTGGCCCTGGGTCTTGAGTCCCGCCGCGCACCCTTCCCACCCCTGGGCCCCGCAGGCCGCGCTTACCCTGCAGCCGCCGGCGCCGCCCCTAGGCCTGGGGACAGCACTTCCGGTTACTCTCCGGACACTCGAATCTGGGCTTCCTGGCAGCCGCAGACTCTGCGGTAGTGGATCTAAGAGCCAGGCATCGGGAAGGAAAGAAAAGCAAACCCGGGACGGACGAGAGCTAGGAGCAACTCCCTTCGTGCGCCTAGACTAAGGGAGTTGAGCCCAGGCCGCCCACAGAACGCTTTAACAGAGCGCTTTAAGGGCCCACAAGGCCGGTTACGCAAACCCTTTCAAGCTGGCTGGGAAGAGGCCGGCGCAGCCCCACCCCCGCAAGTCACATGATCACCCCGGTCCGGCTATTAGGGCGTTTCAACCCCGGCCCCTGGGCCAATAGGAGCCGAGTCTTCGGAAAGGGGCGGGGCCCGGGGCGCCTGCGCTCTGGGAGCCCTCGGCGCTTTGGTGGGAGGCGGTCTTGGTCGCGCAGTGGAAGGCCGGCTGTGGGGGTAGGCAATCACTGCCACCTTGTCTAACAAGAAACGGCACCAACAGCGTTGCAGTTTATGTTACAGTTTTCCCAAGGCTGTTAACTGAGGTCTCAAACCAGGAGTAGAGTCACAAAGATTAGATGCCACTGACCCTGAGAAAAGCACCTGGAAAGATCTGGAAGAGATAGAAGATTCTGAAGCACAGTGGCAGCTTTGTCATCCACGAAGATGTGGCCAGCGAGATGGAAGAAATGCTTTTAAAAGTGGTGGACTTGTGTGGGTGGAGAAAACTGCAGCGAGAGAAAGTACTGTGGGAGGTTCCCCAGTCCTTGCTGATTATGTTTCTGATTTGGAATCAGCTAAGAGTAAATCACCTAGTGGTGGGCTGGAGCAGAACCCACAGTTCTTTAGCTTGAACACTGGGTATTCTCCCAGCTCAGTTGTTCAATTAAAAACAAACAAACAAACAGTTTTTAAATGTCCTCAGCTATCAAAGGGGAAAGGTGAGTAGTAGGAATATGGAAAACCAAACCCTGGGCAGCCTGGCCAAGGACTTGGATTGTGAGCCGATTGCTGGGGTTTAGTAATTGAGGAGCGCAGCCTCTGGGGCACGTGTTCAGTATTAACTAATCATGTTCCTACTATTGGAATTCTTCCTCAGAGGGGCTGCAGCTTATTCTACTTTCATGTTTATTTTTAATGAAACTTCCAATGCCCAAATGTTCCACTCAGGGTGGTCTTAACATTTTAAATAATAACATTTTGAGTGTGTAGCATGTATCAAACACTGTTCTAATAACTTTACACTATTATCTCATTCAGTTGTAACAAAAATTGTGTGAGATATGTATTCTTTTAGGAGGAAACTGGTGCACAAAGAGATTAAGTAGCTTGCCCAGGATCACATATTACTAACTGATAAAGCTGTAATGTGAACAGCCTGATGCCAGATTCTGTGCTTGCAATCACTATACTTATGGCTACCTCAATAGTGGTGAGTGTATTGTGGAAAAGTATTGGAATAAAAATTAAGCAAGTTGGATTCTGATCTCTGCACTGTGTATAACAAGGTCTGAATATGTGTAGAATTCAACTGTTCAACCTTTTCTTTCAGGAGACATTGGCCCAAAGTACTGTTTTTATTCATTGTTTTATTCAGTTAAACATTTATTGAACACCTCCAATTAACAGGACACTATAGGCCGGGCGCGGTGGCTCACGCCTGTAATCCCAGCACTTTGGAAGGCTGAGGGGGGTGGATCACCTGAGGTCGGGAGTTTGAGACCAGCCTGACCAACATGGTGAAACCCCGTCTCTACTAAAAATACAAAATTAGCCGGGCGTGGTGGCGCATGCCTGTAATCCCAGCTACTCGGGAGCTGAGACAGGACAATCGCCAGAACCTGGGAGGTGAAGGTTATGGTGAGCCAAGATTGCGCTACTGCACTCCAGCCTGGGCAACAAGAGTGAAACTCTGTCTAAAAAAACAAACAAACAAACAAACAAACAGGACACTATGCTGTGTATTAGGAATTTAAAGATTTAAAGGCCAGTGAGACTCAGTACCATTCCTTTAATGGCTCACAGTCTGGTATGGAGACGGCAAGGGTTTTAAGTGGTGTGGTAGAGGTAGAAGTTATATAAGGTAATCTGGGGGCATAGAAGTGAATCACTTTGTAAGAACTTTGAGAGTCAGAAAAGACTCTGTAGGATATGAGACGTAAGGTGAGACTCGAAGGAATAGAAGCAGGGAGTTGGCTGAAGATGAACCTGAAATGAAAGATGGAAAATAAGTACAGAGACATTTGAATGTGATTTCAGTTAGTGGAATTTATCTTATATGAAATAGGAAGCAATTCTTGGAATTTCAAGCTGTGGAAATAGCACAATTATCCCCAAACTTAAAATCTTTAGAAAGATTATTTTTAGTTTTAAGTATGGAGATAAAGAATAAGAAGGAGCAGCCAGCAAATTATGAGGAAAACAAAAGTGGATTATGACAACCAAGGGAGGAGAGTTTGAGTGAAGAGGTTTTTGACCAGGCATTGTGGCACATGCCTGTAGCCCCAGCTACTTGGTTGACATAGGTGGGGGAAATCACTTGAGCCCAGGAGTTCAAGACCAAGCTTGGGTAACATACTTGTGGCTCAGAAGAGGATCTGGCTTTGAGGATAGAGATGAAGGGTAGGGAAAGACTATTGTGACTAGAGTTGAGCAAATGGGAAATTGTGAACCGCCGTACCTGGAAAGGTGCATTTCAGTATCTTGTTTCCTAGAAGCCAGTAGGTCTGAAACTTTTTTCTGAGATTATCCACTGGAAAGTAGATTGGTCCTATGGAGAGTGTATGTATCTAGAGTTGGCAAATTTAGAAAGAAAATAGTACAGGAAACCCAGTTACATTTGAATTTTAGATAAACAATAGATTAAAACAAAGTTTTAGAGTTTTTATAGGGACATTTTACACTAAAAATGGTTCATTGTTTATCCGAAATTTAAATGTAACTGGGCATCCTGTATTGTATCTGCAACCATATAAGTAGCCTTTGTATGGAAACAGATATTCTGTGGAAGCAGTTCGTTTATAAGGTAGAATTTGTGATAAGATGAGGCAGCAAATTGCAGTTTCCTAGGATTTCTCCTTTTGGGGTTTATAAGGTAGAATTTTATTTGATAAGATAAAAATTTGACAAATTGCAGTTTCCTAGGATTTCTCCTTTTGGGGTTTATAAGGTAGAATTTGTGATAAGATGAGGCAGCAAATTGCAGTTTCCTAGGATTTCTCCTTTTGGGGGTTAGATCATGTGAGTGATTGAACTAATGTGATAAGATCTGATTATGAGAGAGAGAGATTGAGTTATATCTTTAGTTTGGTCAAATATTTGGTAGGAATAAGGATGTGGTGATTTGGGAAAGAAGAAATATAAGTTTAGGACTAATGTCAAGTAGAAAGATAAGAGATTGGAGATCCAGGGAAAAGGAGCAGGATCAGGGGACAGCATAGGTTTAGTGTATGAACCATATTGAGATGGAAAGGTAAATTTGAGTAGAAAGTGACATCAAATAGGTTACTTGTATGATCAATTAACATTGGTTGGATGAACATGATGAGGCAAGCAAGTCAGAGGCATGGAGGGTGTGAATTGGGGTTGGATAAAGTATGGGGAGTTGATGAGTTGTAGAGGAAAGTGATCAATGGATTTGAGACTGAGGAGGTTTTTTTTGGAAGGTATAGATACATTGGAATTCTATTTGAAAGCCTTTGTAATTCTTTTTAGACATCATGCAGTCTTTTTATTTTTCTAAATCATCTTCCAAAGTGATTTACACACTAAAAAGGAAGACTTTAGGCCATGCAATAAAGGACAGACAGATGACCTGAAGGACAGGACATAATCAAGATTTAAGTGGAAATTCCCAAGATACTTAAGGAAACAACTGGGGCTAGAGGAGGGCTAAAGAATACTATGGCAGGTTTTGGCCATGTTAGAATTTTTCCTGCCCAAATCTAAGCTGAATGTTTCCAGCAAGGATCTCTGAAGAGGAGAAAGGCCTCTTCTGTGTCTCCATGGCAGGCATATTTGCGATTTTTGGGATCCTGATGCATGCACTGTTGCAGATTTACAGGAGTCAGACCCAAAATCAACTGTTAGTGCCCCCAGTTTGTCCTCATATGCTCCAGCTTGTTTCTGAGAATTCTGGTGATTGTTCCATACCTGTTAATCCAACCAGATTTTAACTTAGTACAGAAGAGGTGTTCAATCCATGTCATCTCCTCTTTTTTTCCTTTTCTTCTTCTTCTTTTTTTTTTTTTTCTTTTTGAGACGGAGTTTCACTCTGTTACCCAGGCTGGAGTGCAGTGGCATGATGTCAGCTCACTGCAACCTCCGCCTCCCACGTTCAAGCAGTTCTGCTGCCTCAGCCTCCCAAGTAGCTGTGACTACAGACACATGCCACCAAGCCCAGCTAATTTTTTTATTTTAGTAGAGTTGGGGTTTCACCATGTTGGCCAGGCTGGTCTTGAACTCTGGACCTCAAGAGATCCGCCTGCCTCAGCCTCCCAAAGTGTTGGGATTACAGGCGTGAGCCACTGCGCCTGGACTTTTTTTTTTTTTTTTGAGATGGAGTCTTGCTCTATCACCCAGGCTGGAGTGCAGTGGTGCAACCTCAACTCACTGCAACCTCCACCTCCTGAGTTTGAGTGATTCTTCTGCCTCAGGCTCCCGAGTAGCTGGGACCACAGGCATGTACCACCATGCCTGGCTAATTTTTATATTTTTAGTAGACACAGGGTTTCACCAGGTCTTAAACACCCGACCTTAGGTGGTCTGCCCGCCTCAGCCTCTCCAAGTGCTGGGATTACAGGTGTGAGCCACCGCGTCCGGCCCATCTCTTCTTAATTTACCTTTTCTCTTATACATTGAATCTATCTGGCTATTCACCATTATTCCTTCTCCTGAATAATGCCTGGTCGCCTTTTTGTGTTTTCTGTCCAGCTCTCCAGCTTATCTGTTTTACAGTGCTCTACTTTGTCTTTCCATCTTGACTGTTACAAGTTCATAAGACAATACCTCCTTGAGCTGGGGTAAGAATGAAATGCAGTAATTAATGCAAAGTGACCATCATAGTGCCTCGGCTTTTAATAGGTACTCATTAAAATATTAGTTCTAGGTCTGGCATGGTGGCTCACACCTGTAATCCCGGCACTTTGGGAGGCCAAGGTGGTGGATTGCTTGAGCTCAGGAGTTTGAGACCAACTCAAGACCAGCTTAGGCAATGTGGTGAAACCCCATCTTCACCTAAAATACAAAAATTAGTCGAATGTAGTGGCACACACTTGTGGTCCCAGAAACTCAGGAGGTTGAGGTGGGAGGATCCCTGAAGTCCTCTGGCAAGTTGAGGCTGCAGTGAGCTGAGATTGTGCCACTACATTTCAGCCTGGGTGACAGAGTAAGACCCTGTCTCAAAAAAAGAAAAAAAGTCTTTAAAGCAGGGGTCCTCAGCCCCTGGGCCACATACAAGTTAGTTGCTTATTCAGAACTGGGCTATACAGTAGGAGGTGAGTGACGGGCAAGCGAGTGAAGCTTCCATCTGTATTTACAGCTGTTCCCCATCACGCGCCTTACCTCTTAAGGTCCACCTCCTGTCAGATCAGCAGCGGCATTGCACCCAGGCTGGAGTGCAATGGTGCGATCTCGGCTCACTGCAACCTCCACCTCCCGGGTTCAAGCGATTCTCCTGCCTCGGCCTCCTGAGTAGCTGGGATTACAGGCACACACCACCATGCCTGGCTAATTTTTATATTTTTAGTAGAGATGGGGTTTCCCCATGTTGGTCAGGCTGGCAGTATTTTTTTGTTTGCTTGTTTGTTTTTTAATGGGTTACCTGTCCAGGTGACATCAGCTGGTCCCTCAAAATACAGGGTCTAAAAAATACACCAAACACCAATCTTAGGCTTTACAGTAGTGATATTATCTATAGGAGCAACTGAGGAGGCTACAAATCTTGTGACTTCCAGGTACATTATTCCTGAGCCATAATTTTAACCTTATGCCTAATTTGTTAGTTTTACAAAGGTAGTTTCAGTCCCTTAGCAGCGAGGGGTTACTTTTGGGAAGCAACTGTTATCATCTTTGTTTTAAAATTAAACTATGAATTCCTCCATAGTTAGCTTGGCCTATGCCCAGGAATGAACAAGAACAGTTTGTGAAGTTAGAAGCAAGATAGTCAGCTATGTTAGATTTTTCTCACAGTCATAATTTTTGCAAAGATGGTTTCAATTCCGCCCATTTTTGTATAGAAAATGCATGCTTATGTGTACCAGGATACACATTCAGGAATGTTTAGAGTGGCATCATTTGTAATAACTGAAGGATAGATACAAATATAATAGCTATCAATGGCAATATGGTTATACACACTGTGATATGTTCATACATGGAAGTCTGTATTGCAATGAACAATATCAGGCAAGTGGTCACCCAACAACATAGATGGAATTTAAAAACATAATGAAAAGTTGATATAAAAGAAGCCAGACCTAATAATATCCTACATGATTCCATGTGTATAAATATTGAAAACATGTATGTATACATACATACATACATAAGAGTTTGGAAAAAGAAGACTTGCTGAGTCTTCTGGCCTTCATCTTTCTCCCATGCTGGATGCTCCCTGCCCTCAAACATTGAACTTCAAGTTCTTCAGTTTTTGGACTCTTGGATTTACACCAGTGGTTTGTCAGGGCCTCTTGAGCCTTTGGCCACAGACTAAAGGCTGCACTGTCGGCTTCCTTACTTTTGAGGTTTTGGGACTTGGACTGGCTTCCCTGCTCTTCAGCTTGCAGACGGCCTATTGTGGGACTTCAACTTCCGACTGTGTGAGTCAATACTTCTTAATGAACTCCCCTTCCTATACACATCTATCCTGTTAGTTCTGTCCTTCTAGAGAACCCTGACTAATACAGATCTAGGTGTACATACAAACAGATTTTGTGTACATACATACATACATGCATACATACATACACATATACAGCATACATACACCCCTACACATGCATGTGTGCACACATAAATGTACACTGGCATGCAGGAATACACATGTCCATACATACGTGTGCACATGCACACACATGCCTACACACATACATGCGCATACACACAAATATGTGTGCAAATACATGCATGTACACACATACATAAATAACATATGTGTGCATAGATGCACGTACACACATGCACACACACGTGCACACACATATGTCCATACACACATAATGGACGTATACATATGTACATACATGTAGGCACACGTGAGCACAATGTATACATGTATGCATATGTATATGTGCATACACATGCACACAATCATACATGTGTATACACACATGCATAAATACACACCTGTATACACACATGTATACATGTTTAAACACATACATGCAAACGTACATGTGCACATTTATATATACACGAATACCTACACACAAACATGCAAAAATTCTGTGCACACACATACATGGACACACATGCATGCATGCACACACACACATATGCATGTGTGCCTGCAGACATGCATATGCAGACACATGTATACACACATGCATACACGCAGATGCACGTGCACATGGGTGCACACACGTGTACATGCACACACAAGTATAATGCACATATGTGTTCACATGTACATGCGAGCATTATGCATGTGTAGATACATGTCTACAAGCATGATACATGCACACATACATGCACACACATGTATAGTGCACATATGCATGCACGTGTACATACATTTAGACATACATGTAGATGCATATGTACATGCATGTATACATGTGCATATACATCTACACATGCATGGACCCACACATGCATGTACACCTGCATACTGTGCACACAATACATGTATACAGATACATGTGTGCATACACGTGTACACACATGCATGCATACACACATGCATTTGTAGATACATGTGCACATGTGTGTACACACAGACATACACATATGCATCCACACATACACGTATACACATGAGGTGGCACATTCAGCTTTCAGGAGGACAATCAGGGACTCTGTCACCTTGACAACTTTAGCCTCGCCTTCTTCTAGTCATCTTGCCAGAACACCTGTGCCCATGTTTTCCTAACACTGTCATCAGAGTACTTTTACCATCAAGGCATCTGGGGGTTAGGAGAGCTTTTTGCACAGAAGGCTACTTGGCTTCGTTGGAAAACTGATGATACATGAGGACTGGGGTGGTCAATCCCTCACAGGTTTCTTCATATGAAAAATGAGGACTGTGGGATTCTCTGGCTGGATCTCAGCACCTAGAGGTGGATCCGGGCAATAGGAGCTGCTCAGCAAGTATTAGCTACTGCTTTGGTTGCCTTCTCCCTGTGGAAAACTGGCCTCTTACATTGAATTTGTATCATAGGCACTCATGAGGGGCTTGACTGTATCAATATCTGATGACAGATTTTAGTGCAGTTCTGTTGTCGTGCTGATTTGCTCATTTGGGAGATAGCATCCAGCTTCTTGTGAACATTAAAATGAAATAAAATAGATTATGGAGGAAAAGAATACAGATACATACTAAGGTATTATTTTCCAGACAAAATGGATTTGGATAAAAGAATCTAATTAAGAATTTGTGCATGATTCTTTTAAAATTCCTTTGAGTCCTTTTTTTTTTTTTTGGCCTGTTTTTCAAGTCTCTGATTTTTGTCACCCTTCTCCCATCAGGTCAGAGAGATAGCCAGTGGTCAGAAGGAATCTTCCAGCAACGACCATAGCACTTTCTCCTGCCTGCAGATACATCTTTTTATTCAGCCATTATGGGAAGTAGCAGCACCATCCAGTTCTCAGAGAGCAAGCTCTGGGATAACTGAGCTAACCCCAGTTGCTAATCTAAGATAATCCCAGTTACCCCAGTGGATTTACAGATTGAGGTTAAAACCTAGCAGGGTTCTCTTCCTGGAAAGGACAGCCTTCCCTCTAAGGTTTCAGATAGACCCTGGGTGAGGAAAGGGCCCTAAATGGCTTGAAAAATTGAATGCCCTTTAGGCAAAGCAGGAAGCCCTGCTATGGAAGAGCATCATTTGAACATAAATCAGGTTATCAGTACAGAGTGTTCAGGAGGTCAAGATGGTTAAGCAGAGAGCCTGACCAGAATGTCCGTGGTGGAGAGAAACAATCTTGTTGGGAGAAAGATGACAATAATTGGAGACTTAGAATAAAGGCTGAAAATGATTCAAAGAAACTGCAAAAAGAATAAGGCATAAATCGTTTACTATATTATATGGTGCAAATCTCACCTTGTATTCTATTCCTCCACAATCTTTATTTCATTTTGATGTTCAAAGAGACTTGTGGTGCCAATTAAATGAACAACACAGCTAGTGACAACAGAAATGCACTAAGAAAAAGTCCCTCATCAGCTCTTGAAAGCAGGTTCCTTAAAGGTGAACAATATTCCACATACAAGGACTTTTTCAGCACCAAACATTAGAAATGGAACTGAATGTTTATTATTCTTTATATAAGTTGGTTGATATGACTTTTCAGCTTCCCTCAGTATCATTATCCAAATTTTGTAGATGACACTAAAGCTCAGAGGAGTTAAACAATTTTCCTCAAATCACATAGCTTTAAATGGGAAAACCAGATATGAAAAGCAGATTTCTTTCTAAATTAAAAAAAAATAAAATAAAAAACCCATGAACTCTTGCTTTACCTTAGCACATAGTCTCGCCATCTGTTTTCTCCACACCAGGTCATTCATGTAACATTTACTCACATAACAAACACAAATAAATGAGTGGATTCATTCATCAGATATTAATTCAGAATCTCTTTTGTGTCTACAATACTAGGCTCCAGCCTTCCCAGTGTCTTTGTCTCCTTTCCCTCAAATCTCCCCACCCAAGGTCTTGACAAATCCTGTAGATCCCTCCTACACAAAGTCTCCAGAATTTTTTCTTCCTTTTCACTCACCTCTGTTGTCATCCATGCTACGGTGTTTAAGGAGGATGTATTCTGCGCCATGAAGTGTGACGGGCACAGGCGATGCAGAAACAGTCCTGCTATCCACCTCAGGAGCTGACACAATAAATGAGGGTAAACCTCAATCCTTTAATATCTTTGTGACTTCTTTCCCCTTAAATCCAATTCCTGTTTTCTTAGTTCAAGCTCTGACATTCAAAACTAAACACTTTTCTCTAACATGTTGCTTTAATTATTTAAGCCTTTTGCCTAGGACTTTTTCAATTTCTCTTAAGTTTTCATAAAACTCTCCCACTCTCCCAACATATCTCTAAGTGACCAGACTTTTCAATCACTGCTTCCCTCAATGTGTATTTCACACACACACACACACACACACACACACACACACACACACACACACACACACTCTCTCTCTCTCTCTCTCTCTCTCTCTCCACTTAAATTGAACAGGTTTATTTATTTACACAGGAATTCCTACAAACAGCCCGGTTTTCTCCAACGTATGTCCACTCCTTCTCTTCATAGCTCAATTTTAATTCTTACACTCTGATATTTTATATATTCTTACACTCTGATATGATCTTGTCTCTTATTCTTTATGGCTCTGCTCTGTAATTTTGTTGTTGTTGTTCTGACATATAGTTGGACGTGTAACTTGTACATGACACACCTTAGCAAGGAGGCAACCCATATCTCAGATGTAAGTGAAAGAAGCACTCTCCTGGGGTTTCCTAGGGGAGTGGTCAGCATGCTGGCCTCATTCCTGAAAGGGCCTAGTTATGAAAACATCAGGAGCTTTTTGCCTTCCAGAAATCTGTACCATCTCACAACCCCCAAACAGTCTCAGCCACAAGGAACAAGTGATAATGCCATCCCACCTTTATAACCACACACACAACACACACACTCATACAAAATCATTTAATCATTTTAAATTATTTAATCATTTTTTAAAAATCAGTGACACTTTAGCTGGGCAGGTCTAGGCAGGTCCTCCTTTGCTGGGACATGCCTTTTTCTGTCCTGGAATACCCTAAACTTGATATTGTGGTAGCACGAGTTTTCCCTTTGTGACTTTATCCTTCTTCCCTTTTCTCCTCCTTCTTTGCAGGGAATGAGTAGACACTGCACTGTTGCCCTGGCCCATCAATGAAAAGATCTACTCTTAGTAGAGCCCTGCTTTTGCGCTGAAGTCCCTGAAATCACCTGTGTTCCATGCCACCCACTAAGGATAAATAAAGCTCCCCTGATGTGGGGAATTAGCTCAAGTGGTAGAGCGCTTGCTTAGCATGCAAGAGGTAGTGGGATCGATGCCCACATTCTCCAAGCTTTATTATTTAGGTCTCCAAACCCGAGTCAGTGTCTGAGAGCAGGATACTGCTTTAGTTCAAGACATAGGAGCAGCAACAATACAGGACTGGTGACGGCTCCCTCCTGGCATTCAGTAAAGTGTAGATCTACCGTGTAATTAATTTTCTGTTTCTTTGAGGAGTTGTGAAACCAAGGGACATATACAATTGCTCTTTTCTCCCTGTTTCTGCCTGCAGCTTGAATGTGAGACAATTGTGAAAAGTGCCGCTTGGGTAAATACAGCCCCGGCTTTCTGGTGAGAGGACTGAAACTAGGATGTGTCAGGTAACTAGAATGTGCCTGGACAGATACTGTAGAAAGCAAACCCATAAAGTTGTTCATGAGCTTGTGGACGCACCTGTCAGCTGTGAATAAGTGGCTCTAATCCCAAACAACTTACCAAAAAAGAGCCTGAGAGCTGAACTGAGCAATGACACACTTCCCAGTCCTCACTGACCATTGCGTTGCACACACTCCAGAGATCTCTGAACAGTAGTGTCAAGGCTTTGTAAATAGAGTTATCTTTGAAACAGCAACACATGGAAGGCTGGTTGGTACTTGGAACTTGAACACAAGGCTATTGTGTGCCTGCGAAAACAAAAATGGCAATATTATCCTTAAGATTTCAACAAGACACAGTGTCTCATCACATAATCCAAAGAAGTCCAGGTTACAACCCCAAAATATTCAGCATATGAAAAAACAGGGAGATCTTAATTCACATGGCAAAGAGAATCCTTGACAATACTGAGAGGACACAGGTGTTAAATCATCTGACACATACATTAAGCAGTTATTTTAACAATGCTCCTAGAATTATGGGATAGCATTCGTGAAGTGAATGGGAAGTCTCAGCAAATATTTGGAATATATAAACACCAATTTTAACTGAAGAATTAAAAAAATGTATTAAAACTCTTAGGAGAAATAAAAAGCTTAATTGGATGATCTCAATAACAGAATGCGGAAGACTAAGGAAAAAGTCAGTGAACTTGAAAACAGAACAAGAATACCTACACAATCTGAACTATAGAGAGAAAGGAAGATTTTATTTGTCCCTGAACAGAGGCTCAGGGAAAAATAAAAAATAACAAATCCAATATTCACATTATTGTAATCTGGAAAGAAGAGGACAAAGAGGTTTTTGTGGGATAAAACTTTGAAGAATTAATGGCTGAAAATGTATCAAATTTGTCAAAAGATATAAACCAGATTTTTAAAGTTCAGTAAATGTCAAGCACGATAAACCCAAAGAAACCCATAGCAAGACATATCATAAACTGCTGAAAACTAAGAAAATACAAAACAATTTTGAAAGCAGCCAAAGGGAAATGAAAGTGAAAATACCATATGAATGAGTGTAGATTTCTCATCAGGAACCACAGGGGCCAGAAAAAATGTCATAACATTCAGTAAGTACCAAAAGAAAAAGACATATCAACCCAGAATGCTATGTGGAGCAAAAGTGTCTTCCAGGCATAAAGGCAAATAAATGCATTCTCATCGGAAGGTAAATAAATACATTCTCAATCCTAGCAAGACTGCTGGAAAAGAATTAGCAAAGATTTGAGATAAGAAAAGTGATACCAGAAGGAAACTTAGAACATCATCAATGAAGGAACAAAAGCAGAAATAGAAAATGTCTGGGTAGACCTAACAGACTGTTATTCTGCCCTTGAGATCATTAAGGTATGTTTGATGATTGAAAACAAAAATTGTAAATTTCTCTGATGCAGTTGTCATTGTATCTAGATGTACTACATACATAAGATAAAAGGGTAAGTGTAATGTGTCTAACTCTTCATGAAGTTTCTATATTCAATTTGAATGGTGAAAAATTGATTCTCAGTATATTGTAAAAGGTTATATATGTATATGGCAAACCCTAGACCACTTACTAACAAGATTTAAATAAACCAAAACAAGATAGAAAGAGGAACATAGATGAGTTAAAACAAAGGGAAAAAAGGTTAATAAATTATTAAATAATACACCTATCTAAAAACTTATCTGTAATAACATTACATGTAAATAATCTAAATCCATTAATTAAAAACTAGAGATCATCAGAATGTGTTAAAAATAAATATGCTCACTAAAGAAAGCCACCTGCAATACACTTATATATAAGAATAAAAGTTATACAAGAGATTGAAAGAAAAGAGTGGGAAAAGATACCTCATGCAACCATTAATCAAAGACAGCTGTGGTGTATATATACATAAAATCAGACAAAGTAGATTTGAAAGCAGAGAAATGTTTCAGGAATAATGAGGGCTGCTAAATAATTATGATTGTCAATTTTCCAGGGGGATACTGTCCCAAATGTATATGAGAACACAGAGCTTCAAAACTCATAAACAAATTTGGATACACAAGGTAAAAACAGAAAAATCTAATTATAGTTGCAGACACTAACACTCCTCTCTCAGTAATTGGTAGACTTAGAGAAAACAAATCAGCAGACATATTGGAGAATTGAACCACACCATCCAGTAATGGACCTATCAACTTTGTAACACAAAATAAAAATTTAGGTAGAAGGCAAAGACAAAAATTAAAAGAAAAGTAAGATCATGTTATAACCAGGAAATTAAGAGTAGTCCAGCATATAGAAGAGTGCTATTATTGAAATAGTTTGAAAGAGTTACTTAGTTATTTTGAGATTTTTTTTGAAGGAGTTATTTAGCTGGAAATGACAGAAAGGCTGAAAATGGCGAATCTGGACGTGGATCTTCCCTCATCCATATTTATGTTGTCTTATTTTGAGGTCTAGGGTGTCTATACTTTCTCTAAATTACCTGATCCTACTATAGTGTCTGGCACAGAGCATCTCCCAAGTGAATATGTACCAAATGAGTGGATAGTAATTGATAGATTTAAAAGAGCTGTGCAAGAATAATGTTAATTATTTGACAAAACATCGAATGTGGTGTTTGAAGGAAGACAATGAGTCAAAGTTGACTTGAAAGGTACGCCCAAGGCCAGACTTATTTCTGTAATCCCAGCACTTTGGGAGGTCAAGATGGGCAGATCCCTTGACACCAGGAGTTTGAGACCAGCTTGCACAACACAGTGAAACCGCTTCTCTACACAAAATACAAAAATTAGTCAGTTGTGGTGGTATGCGTATGTAGTTCCAGCTACTCAGGAGGCTGAGGTGGGAGGATCAATAAAACCTGGGAGGCCGAGGTTGCAGTGAACAGAGATCGCACTGGTGCCTGGACAGCAAAGTGAGACCCTGTCATAAAATAAAATAAATAACATAAAATAAAATAAAATAAAATAAAATAAAATAAAGTAGTTAAACCCAGGCCGGGAGGGGTAGCTCAAACCTGTAATCACAGCACTTTGGGAGGCTGAGGTGGGTGGATGACCTGAGGTCAGGAATTTGAGACCAGCTTGGCCAACATGGTGAAACTCCGTCTCTACTAAAAATACAAAAATTAGCCGGGCGTGGTTGCAGGCATCTGTAGTCCCAGATACACGGGAGGCTGAGACAGGAGAATGACTTGAACTCAGGAGGCAGAGGTTGCAGTGAGCCAAGATCTCACCAGTGCACTGCAGCCTGGGCGACAGAGTGACACTCTGTCTAAAACAAAAAAACAAAAAAACCCCAAAAAAACAAAAGAAAAACTTTAGCCCAAAAAGTAAGTAAAGAGGAGGTTTGGAATTAGATATTTAGTGTACGAATGAATGGGCTAAAGTGCAAAAGAATGGGCAGAATAACTGAGCTAGTACAGAGGTAAAAAAATCACATTTAAAATGTAAAAATATCTGCTTCTCAATTCGGGCTTTCCCACTTAGCAGCTTTGGTGCCTTAGAAAAAATACTTAACTTATCTGACCATCTATTATTTCTAAAAAGTGCATAAGTACAGACTAAGACATAGTTTTTCTGGCAAAATTCAGTCAGACTACATCAAGTAAACTCCCCTCCTAGTATAATTCATGGCACAAAAAATTGGGGAAAAAACAGAGAGGATATGATCATAAGTGCGGCTTGTGTTTTTTGTTGAGTGAATGTCTCCAGTCATATAGATGCAAGTGGAGACACACAGTAAGAGTAGTATGAACGGGAGACACCTTGGAACGCTATTTCTTCCTTCATTCATTCAGTTGGTCACTCAATGAAGTATCATGAATTGAGCACTATCTCTGTTTCTTATCAACAAAGGAGACTACGGAAAGGAAGAGTGAATAAGATCTCTGAAGAAGGGAAAAGCTAGATCACTGGGCCACAAGAGGGAAAAAAGTAGCAAGAGGTACAATTGTTTCTGGTCCCTCAAGCCAGAAGGTCCTATCATTGTGAAAAATACTGGAAACGGGTGGACTCCACCTGTCCTGAGTGGGGAAGTCTTCCAGTGCAGCATTGGTTGATAAGGAGTGATTTCCAAGTAGCATTGATTGTGTTCTTTAAAAGCTAGGAATTGATAAAGCAGCAGTGTGTG